>NC_047077.1:5231211-5531211 GCF_902459465.1 Asterias rubens
CAAAATACTGTCAGGCGAGTTTGAACTTCAAAACTGATTAAATCTTCCGTTGCATGTTTTCGTTACCATGGCAGTTTTAATCTTCCAACGGGGTAGTTAAATCGTTGCAGTCACTCTGCGTAGACTTCACATTTTCCCCGCTCGCACAACCGGCGTAACTTGACCAATCTGCTTGGATTTGAAAATTCAAAGATATAATCAAGTCAATGTATATGGGTTCTCCAGGGTCTTGTACTGCAGTCCTGGGAAAAAAAGTTACAGTTGTTCATCAGTGAAGGAAGGAATTCTCAATTTCTTCTCCAGCCCCTATTCTCCTGAAGACGAGAAGAGTATACTGTTCGAAACGTCGATAACCACACCGGTTGTTTTTAGAGCAAACACTCCAAAGAGATTTTACATTTGGTTGTGCTAATTATTTATAGCTTCTTCCTATTTATCCACACCATGCAATCCTTCAAACAATGCAGCCCACTTTAGATGCACCATCATTTGTTGCGTTGGTAAAATATAATTAATAGTCTCCCTCCAATTATAGATATTCCAATGCACACACAAACACATCACTCATTTTATGATTACGTCCAAAAATGGTCTGATCACTTGCAGAAACGGTTCATTGCCAAAAAGCAATCATCTCACAATGATGCACATAAATGGTGTGGTTGAGGACAACATTATGTCCGAGAGATTGGTGCTCGATTGCCATGCTAGCTAGCTGACGCGTGGGGGTTTGCCTGCCTTGTATGCTGGTCAGTATACGCTCTGTAGATGCCGCGATGTCGGCACACTGCAACAACCACCGACCGGCACTCAAATTATTTGTACCAAAAATAGCGGTGAGAGTGAACGAATGCGAAACGATCATGAATAATAAATTCAATACTTTCGGTAGAGTAAGGAAAAAATACCCAAAAGTATTAAAAAGCAACAGGCTTGTTGATATGTCCTTTTCCACTAAACCTGTACCCAATTTCATAGGTCTGGTTATTATGGTTTATGGTTTATTTATTTAAAAATGCCATCGCAGCATACCGCTGAATTGCGACAAAATTTACAATCATTAAAAATATTACAATAATTATTTAAAAACTTTACAATAGAAAATACATAGTGAAAATCTGATTTAAAAAATGACAAAAACGAGGGCCTGCCAGAAATGTACAAACATTTTGACTACATTTATATACATTTAAGACCAGAAAATTATCAGAAATTATTGCAAAATATTGCTTAGCAAGGTATGCAGGATACCAGTCACATGTTTTACAGGTGCCATGGTACTTTGGCTGGTGACCCGATTCTGGTAAGCGTAATTTAATTGTGCTGAGGTACTTTTTAAGCAGCTCTATAAAGTTGGGCCCTGGTTTGAAAAAAAGGTAATAATACACACAGAGGAATGAAGCGTCTGCTGACGTAATGATGAGTGAAGAAATAGGATAATTGATTGGCGACTCGTGAACAACGTTCAATGGCCTTGTTATTGGGAATGGCGGGGCAGTTTCTTAGTGGCTGTGGCTGTGGCTTATTTGGTATGTGGTAACCATGCAACCACAACAAACCAAACTGAATGTAACTTTGTCTGGTAACCTGTTTCTGCTAAGCAATACTATTATGTGCTTAGAAAGTTTATGTGCTTACATGAAATTGGACCGTGGCTCTATGTATGGCCTTGGTACAGAGACAATTTGTTTTGTGTACAATAATATATACAACTGGTTCCCTGACGTGTTTAAAGCAAATAGCTATCAAATCAGGCAATTTGGCCTGCCTAACAAATTAAGTTCATTTATAACTCAAGTACTTCTGCTCGCTATTCTTCATTCCGTTTCGACACAAAGGTTGTGTTACACTAAAATATACATGGGCCTACGCGAGTGCCCTTGTGGGGTATTTTAGACAATGGAATACAGGAACCTGCAATGGAATTCTTTCTTCAACCTTGACCACACAAGATAGTTCTTTAGAAGTGGGAATTATAGAACAATAAAGCAGGACCCAGCAACCGGATCCGTATAGGTCGTGTTTGCCGGGTGCGTGTGTGTGTTGTATTGTACTGATATATTTGTTTAGCCTTTAAGAAAGATTTTGGTAGAGTAGAAACATGGAGGGAATCAACAATCTAAAAATGAGCTGGAAAAAAAAGGGAAACCGTTTATTTAACCGTTATTTTTAAAATCCAAAATCCATTTTCTTCGAATCTTCCATGAAAATAGCCACACTTAAAATGAGCCAATTATAAGCATTAGTAGAACAAACTGGTGGAAGCTTTCCACACGGATTAGTTGCTATGGAAACCTACGCTACGCGTCGTTTGCTGTCATTTCGAAAAGAGCACTTGTACAGACCACTTCTGATGCCAAAGTGCAGTGCACGATCACAGCGTACATAGTGAACTGGTGCAATACAGTGCACAATGTGTCATCCCAGTTTTTTTTAAGACTAGGCCTACTTAAATAGGATTTGAGGCATTGCATGGTGAGGTATCAACATATATTTGGCTTGCGGTAACACCATGTGTGTATCTACTTGCCAGGTAGAGTTTGTTCTTAGAGAACCGACATTCTTTATTCTACTATCGCGGAGTAGATTTATCGGATGTTCGGGAGACTTCTCAGTTCTGAAAAGAACTGTCCTGCTTTTCAACTGCTACCTGATGGGCGGAAGGTACAGGAAATTGGCCGGGATTACTACTTTAGCTTTTTATGGTCGTAATTAACTGCACTACCGAGGAGTCAGTTCTTGAATTAGTAATTTGTTTGAATAATAACATATTGCACAATTTATGTGTGCATTATATTTTATGGGTGGTGGAAGTGGAAAGACTGGGGCTATTAAGCCAACAGCATTGTCAATGACGAGTCCCACAGGAAGCCCATACTTTATAAATATCAGTTCGGAATAGAAGGTATATGATACTAATTATAATTATTCTGGACGCGATAGGGTTCGTCAGTTAGTTTCACGTATAGTCTGAACGTTTTAATTTGATGCTCAGTTTGTATTGTGTTTATTCGGGCGCGATTTTCTACAACGTGCAAAGCACTGGCGTCATGAAAGAAGTGCATAGCCATTAATTACCATCGATGATAATGTTAATAGATGTCCTTCTTGTTAATTAACGACTAACTATCACAAAAATGTTTTAAACTCGATCCCAAAAACTTCACTCTCAACAAAAACCCGGATCGGAATCTTGTGAACCGTAACCAATTTAGAGCTCAATTTTATGTAGAATATGTGTCAAAATAACCCAGAAATCTTACCTTATTGGACAGTTTTTAGGACCATTTATTTTTAGTATTGGTTCAAGATAACTGGAATGTAAACCTTTCTGTAAGAACTATTTTTACACTTTGTTCTTCTATGTTTATGCAGATCGTTTTCAATATTGGCGGGACATTCAAATTGTGAAAAGGGAATGCTCTTACGAACATACGCATTGTTTGGACCACAACCCCGAGTCCAAAAGGTGGCAACCCCACCACCCCATAGAATAAGTCTCGCGCGTATTTCAAATTAAGAGACCAATGTGGAGTCATGTCATATCGAATTTTACGTGGGTGAGATTTTGTTTCGTCAATATTTTATTTTAACTTAGTTGATGACAATGTAAATTAAATATGCTGTTGGGAATGTATTATTAAGTGATAAACAATATGTAAGTAAAATCAATTCAACAATCTAACGAAGAAAACACGAGAATTACAATTGACCTCGGCTTCTGGTTTACTTTTACAAGCATCGTCTTCACATCAAAATGTTTGCATTGACATGGGCCTATAGTATTTGCTTTCAGCGCGAGGAGAAACAATGAGTGACAGTCGCGCGCGGTGGATACAATCCAAAGACTGTTTTGAGTCCTCAACAAATAGACACAGTCGCTGTTCCAGGGAGCAAATATTTAGTGTGTTTCCAAAATTATAAGACGCTCCGAGGATCCGATAGGTTAAAGAGATTGTGCGAGGAGAAACTGACAACAAAGTCTCAGCACATAGCGTCAGTTAAACGCATCAATATTATTTGTTGCCATCATTCAGAGGAGTTCTTATCCTGAAAAGAAATTACAAACTACAACAAAAATAAGCGAGGGAGGTTGTGCAATTATCAGATGAAAATAGACCGGTAACATTGACAATATTACATGACAACAAAACTATTGTAGTCAGGAAATCCAATACAAGATGGCCGACTCGTGAAAAAAGGCAAACTCGTCATTAGTATTGACAACCTCAGAGTGAACATCAAGATAATACACCATACGTAGTACTCTTTAATACAAGTAACCACAATTTGAATCTGAGAAGTCACATTTTAACAACCCCCCCCCCCCCAAAAAAAAAAAAAAAAAAAAAAAAAAAAAACTAATACAACTAATTTGTGCTCGTTCAAAGTCCGGGCTCAATGGGTTCTTCATCAGTACACATTATCATTATATAATGGGTGGTAATGGCATTATTTCAAAGTATACACAGTTTAATCATCAATCAAATTATATTATGAGTAGGGTCTACTTTTATTTCATTCGTCAAAAACGGCACTTAATAACAATGGACTTTTTTAATTGAAGGCAAGGTATACATTTGGCAATTTTCAATTACCAGTTATACCTCACTTGGTGTATGCTTAAAATCACAAACCAGCGAACATTTTGGCTCACACGGTCATCGAACTTGCAAGGAAATAGTACAAGAAGAAACGATCTTCTTGCATTGAATTGAGTGTTTCAGATGCACGAGATTGGCTTCATGCAAGAAAGGCAAGACACATTTCATTTGGAATGTTCGCGTTTTTAAATATCACAAAAAATCTGGAGCGTCTATGTCCACGTAATGAAAAAAAACTCGGAAACGTTTATGCGGTAACGCTTCTCAAAATTCAAATTTGAGGGTTACAAAAAAGTTTTTTTTACATGTTTCTCAAAATGCTTTAAATTATCAAAAACTACTGGTGCAGGCTGCTTCTAACCAAAACTTTGTATTGCCTTTAATTTGAACACTGATTATCAATAAATAATATATCTGATTCCCTTTAAACTTTATAACCGTCACTTCAGTGGCCGCGATGCGTACGATATCGAGCCGCCCGACCGGGCTGAAATGACACTTCTGACGGCACAGAACCAACACCAAAAACTGGGGCTGATTTCACAAAGAGTTGATACTCATCTTTTGTGTGTCAATCTTAATTACTAAGCAAAGTGTGAAGTCACAATACAAATCACTAAGTTGATATTGAAAACTCATCTTGAGATGAATCTTAGTGCTTTGTGAAATCGAGCCCCGGTTGTTCAAATTTCAGAGTACACATTATTTGACCAGGTTTATGCAAACCAAGGGTGTGTAAGGTACACACGAGAACAGTTTTGTTCATATCAGAGTGGCATTTAGTATGGCATTATATTTAAATGGAAAGTGTATATCTTTGATTTTTGGAACCGTTCAACTGTTTCATTGCGAAAGGTGGTCGCGTTTTTGAGATATCCATGCATAAACGAATAATCCCTACTAATAAAATACTACACATTCTGAGATACGTTACTGGGAGTAACGCTTCTCAACGAATTTAAAGGGTCTATGTGCTTTTTGTAGGTCAAAAAAACACAAAGTCTACAGATTTACACTAACCTTACACCGTTTGAAGATAATGATGGTAGAAGGCTTCCATGAAAATATTAGTTGCTGAGGTGCTGTAGTTTTTGAGAATTGAGTAAAACAATGTCATGAACATAATTTTCGTCTCAGTGATCATGAGACGAAAATTATTTAAGCACTTAAAAACGTATTTTCATGACATTTTATTCATTTGTCAACTTCGACAACTAATATTTTAAGGCACGCTTTCTACTATCATTATCTTCAAACGGTGTAAGTTTAATGTAAATCTGTGGACATTGTGTTTTGTGTTACAAAAAGTATCCAAATCCTTCAAGGCAAAAAGCTTGATACCATACCCTTTTCCATAACCACACATAGGAATACACATTCTGAGAGACGTTACTGATATAGTAAAGCTTCTCAACAACATTCAAGGCATAAAACCTGATATCTTTTTCCATAAACACATTACATCGAAGTGAAATGTTTCTCAAAATGCTGTAGGCCTATAGGCTATACAATCCAAAGCTGCTACAGGCTTCTAAACCAAAGTTTTTATTGCCGATACTTTTAAGAGTGTACGTAAGTACCGGTAAGCAAGTAAGGCAATGGGTGATTTCCAAAGTCCTTTGGGAAACGAATACACGTTGACGCTGCGCGACCGAGCGCGATTGCTTGCTCATGGAAACGGCCTCAACCCAATTAGTGTCTACGGCTAAAAACGGCTACGACTGGATCGATACGTCATCATTTAAAGCCATTATACACTTTTGGTAAAGTTCACAGATTTACAAATAAATTGCAGGGTTTACAGAAGGTAATGGTGAAAGACTTCTCTTGAAATATTGTTCCATGAAATGCTTTACTTTTTGAGAAAACATTAAAACAATATCAATTCTCGATAGCGAGAATTCCGGATTGATTTGAAACACATGTCATGACACGGCGAAACGCGCGAAAACAAGAGTGGATTTTCCCGTTATTTTCTCCCGACTCCGATGACCGATTGAGCCTAAATTTTCACAGGTTTGTTATTTTATATATAAGTTGTGATACACGAAGTGTGGGACTTGGACAACACTGTTTACCGAAAGTGTATAATGGCTTTAAAAGAAAGAAAAAAATATGCAAGTTCGCCCAAAACAAGGCTAAAAGCCACTCCCTATAGATAAAGGGTTAAGTGAGATAAAATTTATCTGGATATTTCAGTGAGAAATTACTTCTTTCTCAAAAACTTCGTTTCTTCAGAGAGTTGGAGCCGTTTCTCACAATGTTTTATAATATCAACAGCTAGCTCTCCATTGCTCGTTTATGCTTTTATGCTAACAATTATTTTGAGTAATTACCAATAGTGTACAATGCCTTTAAAACCACAATGACAAGAAGCTCATTTTAAGGGGCACGGCATGCAACGGGTTGGTACTTATTGGTGATGTGGTAAGTATCATGTTAGACTTGTGGACAAGTCGTTAAATCGGCCCCACGCGCTGAGATAGTGCTCTCGCGAGATCACTGCTCTCGCGCGAACTGATGGCTCCCCGATTTCGACTCCTCATTCGAAATCGGGGAGCCATCAGTTCGCGCGAGAGCAGTGATCTCGCGAGACCACTATCTCAGCGAATGGGGCCGATTTAACGACTTGTCCACAAGTCTAGTATCATGTAGGTTTTCCTTTTGGCTTTATGTGGAATTGACATAACGGTTAATTATTCAATAGCAATTGTTATAAGTAACGGTTACCGACCTAATGTAGTGCCTCTCCCAGGGATCGAAGCAATATTTTAAATCGAAAACACTAGAAAATATGATATTTTACGGTAAGGAAAAACAGAAAATGTTGAGGAACAGAAATGTTACACAATAGCAAAGACTATAGCAAAGACATTAATAACATATTATGTACACAGGGAATTCTTTATGGAACAACAACAATATATGGCATGGCCACACAAACTGGATCCGTTTAAATGTTGTTTGTACATGTACATGCATGTTCTGTACACATACACATTCGACACATGGTACAACATTGCAGTCAGTACATGAATACCTACTATTCAAAAACACAGTGGGTGTCAGAATGGTTAAATAGTAGGAGGGTTGACTGTGCACAGAAAGCTATTCTCAACAACTCTGACAAAGTGATATAATGCTAATCAAACAAACCAATTTCCAGAGCCATCGTTTCGCATATTGTCATTATTAGCCTATAATTGACAGTGAATACAGTTTTTATGTGCGTTAAAGGCACTGGACAGTATTGGTAATTGCTCAAAATAATCGTTGGCATAAAAACTTACTTGGTAACGACCAATGGAGAGTGATAGTATAAAACATTGTGAGAAACAGCTCCCTCTGACGTATCGTTGTTTAAGAGAGAGAAGTAATTTCTAACTAAAATATTTGAATTGAATTCGATACCTCAGCTGAGGTCTCGAATTCAAGGCATCTAAAAGCACACTTGTGCGACAAAGGTGTTTTCTTCCATTAATCTCCCGCAACTTCCGACGACTAATTGAGTTCAAATTTTCACAGGTTTGTTATTCTATGCATATATATTGGGATACACCAAGTGAGAAGACTGGTCTTTGACAACAATCAAAGGTGTTCAGTGTATTTAATCCCTACCAATCCTGTATAACACGCCTACCTGTATACTAGGGAACTACCCTTCACCCAAATCGACCTTTTTAAAGATAAATTATTGATCACTTCCAGACATCAATAAAAACTCAATTACGGAGAACCTCCTTAGATGCGTTGCTATGGTAACTAACGCTACGTGGACAAGTTTGTACTGAAGGTCGAGTTGGTCCTTCAGAGTTACCATGGCTTTGTTTGTTATTCTTTGATTAAAACCCTTTCCTGCTCCTGATGTTGAAATGTCATTCAAAGGAAACATAAGAGGTAGTCTATTTTTGCAGTTTAAATAAGGAAATACTATTAGTCTAGAAATCACACTGTTGTATTTTTATCCGCTCTCCCACGCCTTGGGTGTTTTATTTCTCAAGTTAACTTCTTAAAGCGAAGGTGTTCGTTTGGTAATCACTCTTAAAATAGAAGGCAATAAAACTCATGGTAAGAAGCCTACAGTATAGCTTATAAATCGTTTGGTTTTAAAGTTTAAACATTGTAAATTGAATGTTCCTATGTGTCACTCAATTAAGCCTTTGGTTGCCACCTGGTTTTTAATAAACCTTTAAAGACACTGGATGGACACTATTGGTAATTGTCAAAGACTAGTCTTCACAGTCGGTGTATCTCAACATATGCATATAACAAAAAAATTGAGCTCAATCGGTCGTCGATGTTGCGAGATATTAATGAAAGAAAAACACCCTTGTCACACGAAGTTGTGTGCTTTCAGATGCTTGATTTCGAGACATCAAATTCTAAATCAGAGGTCTCGAAATCAGATTCGTGGAAAATAAATTCTTTCTCGAAAACTGCGTTACTTCAGAGGGTGCCGTTTCTCACAAGGTTTTACACTATCAACCTCTCCCCATTACTTGTTACCGAGAACGGTTTTATGCTAATAATTATTTTGAGTAATTACCAATAGTGTCCACTGCCTTTAATGAATGAAAAGAGTGGATGAATAAAGTTGTTTTTTTTCCTAACTTTCATGAGGACTCTCTCTATAGGAAAATGAGTGCAAACCAAAACTGAATTTGCCATTGGGATTCCCTCCTCAGACAGACAGTGGGCGTTGAATAATTGAGACATCTACTCTTGAACCAATATATTTTGATTCCTTTATTTATAATTCATTTACAGAGAAGCAACTGCAATTTGCAGGGTAAAAATAGACAGGAAAGTGCAAGGCATGGTGAGACCTCTCTTCATGGTGAGACTTTATACTGCGTTTTTCAAATGACATAGCTGAGAAACCAAAACAAGGTCAGCAAGGCCCAATTTCATGAAGCCTGTAAGCATAAAACTTGCTTAGCACAGACAAATCTTGCTTAACAAAAACTGGTTACAAGCGGCAATTCCTTAAAGTTTACCTAGTTACCAACTTTGTTCTGTTTAAGACGTGACTGGTGCGGTGCCCTTATCCGTTTTTACTGCGAAAATCATGCTTATATAGGAGAAACAGGTTACCAGCCAAATTTCATCAAGTTTATGTTGTTGCAACTGGTGCCCTACTCAATCTTTGCTTAGCGATTGATTGCGAAGCAGTTTTTTTCTGCTTAACCGCTTTATTGTTTTGTGCTTAAGCAGCTCTATGAAATTGGGCCCATGTCTTATACAAAGTGGATATAATCCCAAGGTATCCTTCATTGTAGTCTACTACTGAATCCATTAATTGGAATTTCTCTTTCAAGAGGAGAGCCTGACCTTAAGCAGCTTATAAGCTTTAAGGCGTTTATTATAACTAGAGATCTATCTCGGCCATCTCAGTTTAACTATAACACTCCCCAGGGCTTGAATTTTACTCTAGACTGCGGACACGAGGCCAGTGGTTTTAGTGTTGGGCCAGTCATCTTATGACTGGACAATTCCGGCGGTCTTGTGTGTTTTTTAATTGAATATATTAATGAAGAGTAATACCTCAAGTGTTGTAAAATGTCTAACTCCAGTTAGCGCTTGAAGCACAAAGTGTCTCTGGTTATTGCATTTTACATACATGTACATGTACATGTACATGTAGCATAGGAGCCACAGGCACATAGTACCTCCATGTAGCACCTCAGAAACAGAGTGCTTTAATTGAGTGCCTTGAGTCCATAGAACCTGCCAGTTAGCGCCTGAAGTAAATACCTGAAGTAACACCAGTAAGCACCTAAATTACCCTCTGGGTAAGCTGTACAT
This sequence comes from Asterias rubens, assembly GCF_902459465.1. Taxonomy (NCBI): domain Eukaryota; kingdom Metazoa; phylum Echinodermata; class Asteroidea; order Forcipulatida; family Asteriidae; genus Asterias; species Asterias rubens. Next base: position 5,241,621 of record NC_047077.1, read on the forward strand.
ATGATGCAACCTCCAGATAGGGCCTGAAGAAAATACATGCTGTAATTCCAGTTAGCACCTCAAGTAGACAATACCTGAAGTTGGCCCCCTAATTATATACATGCAGTACCTGTAGTTTGAACCCCTAGAGCACAGCATCTCCAGTTACTTCATAGTATCTGCCACTAGATCCTGCAGTACATAGTATCTGCGATTAGCTCCTCAAGTAAAAACAAGCAGCACCTCCAGTTAGATCCAAGTTAGTGTCTTAAACACATAGTCCTAACTCGTGTTAGCACCCCCAGGGCATAAGACTTATAGAGAAACTCCAGAAGTACATAGTACCATGATTGACAAGGTCTTACTCAAGGGCATAACCACTCTGACTGACAACATCAGCATTTCAGTGAGAATTCCTTGAGACTTTCACATTGTTTTCATGGTCGTCAGTTCTCAAACACTTGCCTCTACGGAGGCCAAACATTTTCAAAAACTTGGCAAACACGAAATCAGAGTGTCTCTCAACTTTCTCCTAAGTGGCTCGTTCCCCTCGCAGAAAATATGCGTTGATCCCTCCTCGAGTTGGATTATTGTGTCTTCCGCTTGCTAAATGGAACCAAAGATAAATGTCTGTTACGTGTCTAGTCAATGTTAAAGGTGCACGTTGACTTTGATCGGTCGAGTTGGTCTTTAAAAAGCATTTGAAACCGTTTGTTATAAAATGATGGTTGGCAATATGTTTCAGTAGAATATGATCCACACAAATACTGCACGGATTTCCTTATACGTCTTGAACTAACACGGTCGGCCATTTTGTAGAGTCAAGTTTTTGACATCATAAAATGGTCGATCGTGTTAGTTAGCAAAATAAAAGGAAAACCGCGCAATTTCGAGGCATATTTGTGTGGATCATTGTATTCTACTTTTAAAACATCTTTCTAACCATATGCATTTTATAACAAACAGTTTCAAACGCTTCTCAGAGACCAACTTGAACGATCTAAGGCAACGTGTCCCTTTAAAGATTAGTCTTTTTTATTGCGCAAATGCGTACTGGTTTAAATTCGCATGACATAAACAGTACTCCAATCATGCTCAGAGAGGATGCATTAATAATAAACACTAATAATAATGAGTATCAGCGCCTTTAACAAGATCAAAGCTTTTCAAAGTAAACCTAGGACCTAAAACAGATGCTAAACAGAAATAGAAAAGAGGGAAGTTTTGAGAAAGTTTTTTAAATGTCTGAGAATGGAAGGAGAATGTCTGGTGTTCCATTCTCTGGGGCCGGCTATGGAATAAGACTTGTTGCCTGTTGTTGTGTGGAATTAAGATTTACACAGCCAGTCTAAAGACACTGAGGCAAGCTCTTCTCTTTTCTGAAAGACGCAGCTTTATGCTAAGGAGCTCTATCATGTATCAGGCATACATGTACCACCAACCATTACAAGATGGTCTCCCATCCAAAAACGGGCCATGGGTGGTTCACTAAAAGCTTTACTTTGCATCACATGCTTCGAGAATAGCTAAGCATTATGTACTCCATCATGTTCCTCTCTTTGTAAACCATAAACAAAAGCAAGAGGTTCCACAGAAAGAAATTTACCCAAGACAGTTGACATCATTTTCAATTCAAAGTAACACTTTGACCTCTTGTGTAATTTCTTGGGATTAAGTACAAATTACAAATAACCACCGTGGTTAGTTAGATTTTAATCGATTTATCATGAAACATTCCATCACAACTGATTTGCGAAATCTTTAACAATAATTATTAAAAACAGATTATTAACAAACGGCAAATTAAAATACAAGAAAGCAATTCAATAATAATTATATGAAGTATCAACAGCACGCTTACACAGGAAGAATGCTAAAGGAAGAGGCAATACATTTTCAACATGTCAAAGATCATCAACCTTGTTAGTGGATGTTTTGTGAACACTTAGATTATTATAAATGCTGTCATGTCCAGCAAACAAATTTTGCTTTAATTATAGTTTACTGTATCACTTGACATCGATAAGCACTTCGTCACCTTGCATCCCTTTCAAGTACCGTTGTTGTATTATAATTGCATCTCATGAAACCATTTTCAACCATCGCCACTTGATTTGATAGCCGTGTCATTAAAGTGATTTTGTAACAGAGCATTTTGCAAATCTCTCAGAAAAGCACTGGATAAGGTAATTCAAAAATATTTTTTTTTTTTTTACACAATTAAAATTTATGTGACCCTCTCTAATACTTATGAGAGTCGTATAAGGATAGAGGCTAACGGCAACTTCTTTTCTTTACACTCGGTGCACCATTTTATTTCCTGAAACAGACGAAGACAAAATACATGTTGTCAGGTCTTCGCTGGAATCATTATCAGGGTGGCGGAAGGGCGCGAAATTGGAATGCTGTCTAAGAGAGGGCGCTTCTCTTGAATAATTAAATGTTACATAATAAGTAATTGCAATCAAAATAACAGTGGGAGTATAATTTTTATGACCGTCACATTTACTTATAAACATATGACTCGATTTCCTTATTCATTGAAATTATTTTAAATGAAACTCAGCAAAGTTCATAACTTGACATTTTTGTTGAGGCAGGTCTTTAAAATGTTTCTTTCAGCGAGTTCCTAAACATTACTTTGATAAATGAAAACTTAAGCACATTCAACAAACTGTGATACCTTTTACAAACACTACTTGATTTTGTTTACCCATTTAGCCACTGTACCGCCCAGCCGCCTCTATGCGGTACGAGGAAACCTCGCTAGCTTGTGTTTGTAGAAAAAAAGGAACATCAAAAGAAAACTCGATAGTCATCAGTAGGTCTACGCATTTGTTTATATATCTAGTTGTTATAGATCGCTATTAATTCTCCCTTCACAGTTGACTTGTCGAAGCTAATGATGATGAAATAGTTTAGCTCTTACGAAAAAAAAACGCTCATAAGTAAACAAAAAAATTTTCATCATTTATGATGATATTGTCGAAAATTGACGCCTTCGCATTTAATCAGTATGAGCATTGAGGCAGACAAAAACCTTGAAAAGCTATTGTGTCCATTTCATCCATGCACAAAAATATTCGCCATAAAAATTACCGTAGCCGTTTAACGAGAGGCATTTATTGTTCCCATGATAACTTGTACTTTTATACAAATATTACCGAAAGGGTAAAAAATTGTACATACATATTAAGCCATGGCTATCTTTTAAAATGCGAACTACGATTCCAGTAATTTACTGCAAGAATCTTGAGAAATTGGTTTTCAGCAAACTCGGGCGGTGCAGGGACTAAAGGGTTACAGGAATACAACTGCAGTTTTTTGTGACAAAGAAGACATTGCCAGGCACAGCAAAACCTTCTATTTTTTTTTTTTTTTTTTTTTTTTTTTAAGTGGCTAGGCTGGAAAACCAAGAGAAAGGAAATCAGCTGGAAAGTTGCAAGCCTGAAATGTAAATCCCTAAATTTGTTGTTTATGTCAACAGGCTGGATACTTTGCTTTTATCCAGGCAAGGTATTTTTCTCAAAGTAAAAGGTATATGTTCCTTTACCTGTATCAGCAAAATTTTAAGAGGGGCTCCAAGGTCAATTGCAGTTATGTGATCCATTTATTTTCCAAAAGATAGAGTTCTGATCAAAATGGGAAAATGATTGAGTCACTCACTTCAAGTTAAAGGGAAGGTACACGTTGGGTAATCAATCAAAACTAATATATTAAATTCAAAACTGACTTGGTAACGGGCATTGGAGAGCTGTTGATAGTATAAAACATTGTGAGAAACGGCTCCCTCTAAAGTAGCACAGATTTTGAGAAAGAGGTAATTTCTCAATAAAATAATAAAAGATTTCTAGCCAGAAGTCTTTTATTCCTATCTGAATGCACACAAATTCGTCCAACAAGGGTGTTTTTTCTTTCATCGTTTTCTCGCAACTTGGATGACCGATTGAGCTCAAATTTTCACAGGCTTTTTTATTTTATGCTTATGTTAGGATACACCAAGTGAGAAGACCGGTCTTTGACAATTACCAAACGTGTTCAGTGCCTTTAATGAGTAAAGTGCCATTGTAGACATATTTGGTACCTTCCAGTGCATCTTTTGTAAACATAAAAAAAAACACTTGAAGACGTCACTCATCAGAAAAAAAAAGATCTGTGTATTTTTGTACGGATAATTTCACTTCATTCCTGAATTTTGATATTCAATCAAAATGGCAATGAAATTGACCTTTTGACTGGAGCACAAATCCCCTGTTTGTTTTTGTCTTTTGTCTAACATGCTGGGAAAGTCACCCCAAAAAAACAAATGTACAGTAGGCCTTTATCATCAACATAATTCAAATTGAATTTTGTGTTTTATTCTGAAACGTTCAGAATTTACACCATCAATGTCGGCAATTTAATGAAATTTTTATGAAATTTATATCATTTTTTGGTGTCATAACCATCAGTTTATCACACATGTGTGGATGGGAGTGTGAATAATTTGGTTGGATTAATTTATCCTCGACAATGCAATCAATAGTCGGCATGGTCGGTGCGTTGAGTAAAAAGGTATTGATTCATGAGCTACCTATGGTAGTTTTAATAATGTGTAATATTGGTCTCGCATAAATCTGACGCAACTGGTTGTGATGAAGGAAGTAGGGGAGATTGAAATTAAGTTGTAGGTAGATTATTGGGGTCCTGTTTCCTGGTATTGCTCTTCGGGGATTTCTGCACTTAAAGTGCCCTATAAGTGTAGGGCGAATGGATCTAATTAAGTACTTTTTTCCCTCTTCCCATGGTTGATTTTGTCCTTTTTTCCCCCAATCTCTTAAAGTCTAAGCAGCCCTTTTCCCCAAACCCAGAACCCCCCCCCCCATCTTATTATTATTATATACTTATTGTTCATCCCTTGCTTTTTCTATGTGCTTTCTGCCCCCCCCCCCCACCCGCACATTTATTGTTTACCGATAATAATTGACCACATGTCGTTTACTACTAGCGTTAATTTACATCATGTGCTTCAACAATATAACTATCAAACTTCCCTCCGTCGTAAACAATAGCAACAATTTCCGCAGAAAGGAATTTACCATCAACCTTTTGACACGATCTTTCAACTCGACCTTTCAACATGACCTTTCAACTCAAAACCCCCCTACCCTTTGCTGCCTCTCTTTCTCTATTCATGCATTTCCACACTACTGCTTATGGTACACTTTAGTTACCTGGTCAGGTTTGTTGTGTTGTCATTCAGACTTTAAGAAAGACTCTGCTAGGGTCAAAGAGTCTATTTTGCTAATTTTATAATTTGATTAATTTTTCCCCTGATGCTTATTAATCCTGTGTAATTTTTGTCTTTAATGGTACTCACTTTTGGACATGTAAAATCACAATGCAATGACAATGTTAACCTACTAATTCACTTAAGATTATTACCTTCCCGATTTTTTGAGGCCCAACTCAGAAATTCTTTAACTTTACACTGAGCTATCGCACTGTTCCGAAAAAATTGTGTCTACTCAATACGGTACGATCAATAATCACAATTTATTTTAAGGTCCCTTGTGGAACATATTCAAATAAAATTAATGTTACCAGCAAAACTTGCTTGTAGGTGAGTCTTCGACCTAAACAGTCACCATTAACATCAAAGCCCCATAGAAATTGAACACATTGACATCCAATACACCCCTCGTTGGATTTGGGGTATTTTTTTTTATAAGGATGGAGTGTGCTAACCCTTATACACACAGCATCTGTTTTGGTTATGTGGCTCCAGTGAACCTTTTATATTTTATGTATACCATGTTAGAAAAGTTTGAGAGCAGATAAAGTCAGTTTTACTTGCAATTTAAGCAGTACAGTCGCGAGCTGTCAACCATGCGTTGGTGTGAATATATTGGCATACTATGTCCACAAGTTTTATTGGAGCTTTTCCATATTGTAGGCAAGATTTTTAGTTTTGAGTGGTCATAACATCTATGTAGTTCAACCCCCACCTATGTAACTTTAGCGAATTGTAAAACTCAACAATCTTAAAAATGACTTACCAAATGAATGATATGTCCCGATGCCGAATCTTCAACTTTGACATCGGTGATTCCATTCTGAACAGGAAGGATAAAAGTTACTGTTATAAAAATGATTTGGGGATGAACCAAGAAAAATTGTCTAAAATGGGATTTGAACCAATAACCTCCGGATTAACGTGTCGGCGCTCTACCAACTGAGCTATCTAGCCCTATGTTGGCAGTGTCCCTATTTTGTCAATATCTTTGTTCAAGTGTCAGAAGCCATATTAAACCATGTTAAAGTGAAGAGCCGTCACCGGTATAATACAAATATTAAGAATAATTCACAAGGGAAACTGATTGGGTAAATTTTTTATAATTTGGGGTGGAACAAAGTAAAATTGCCTCGAGTGGGATTTGAACCTCACCAGAAACTGCACGGGCCCCTCTGAACAAATGGAAAAAAAAGGAAGATTTTGGGGGTTGAACAAAGAATTGACTAGAGTGGGATTCGAATCAACGACCTCCGGATTAACATGCCGGCGCTCTACCAAACTAGCTATCTAGCCCTATGTTGGCGGTGTCCCTATTTTGTCAATATCTTTGTTCGGGGGTGCCAGTCAGAAGCCATACAACTAAATAAATTATTATAATTATCAATAGTTACACAAGGACTGTCCATACCTTAGCCAAAGCTTGTACAAGTTCCTCTACATCTAGGTTCCCATAGACATATTGCTTAGGCTGAGCTGTTTCTGTCACCCCGACATCTTCATCTCTCTTACGCTTCCTGATTGGCTGACTGGAAGGTGTACCAGGTGGTGCTGGTTTAGGGGCCTCCTACGATTTAAATATTAATTTGCATATTGAGGATTTGATGGTTTCTGATTGGCTGACTGGAAGGTGTACCAGGTGGTGCTGGTTTAGGGGCCTCCTACGATTTAAATATTAATTTGCATATTGAGGATTTGATGGTTTCTGATTGGCTGACTGGAAGGTGTACCAGGTGGTGCTGGTTTAGGGGCCTCCTACGATTTAAATATTAATTTGCATATTGAGGATTTGATGGTTTCTGATTGGCTGACTGGAAGGTGTACCAGGTGGTGCTGGTTTAGGAGCCTCCTATGATTTACATATGAATTTGCATATTGAGGGTTTGATGGTTTCTGATTGGCTGATTGGAAGGTGTACCAGGTTGTGCTGGCTTAAGGGCCTCCTATGATTAACATATAAATTTGCATATTGAGGGTTTGATGGTTTCTGATTGGCTGCTGACTGGAAGGTGTACCAGGCTGCTGTGCAGATTTAGGGGCCTCCAACAAGTTAAAAATTAATTTGCATATTGATGATTTGACGACTTCTAATTGGCTGAGTGTGAATTTTTCTAGGTTCAACTTGTTATGGGACTCCTACGATTTAAGTAATAATTTCCATTATGCTGATTTGAAGGTTTCTGATTGGCTGACTGGAAGGTGCACCAGGTTGTGCTGGTTCAGGAGCCTCCTAAGCTTTAAACATTAATGTTTGTTCACTATCATTTGTCATGTTTTCTCTCTGCTTGTAATGTACTGCTATGTGTCCGTATGATTCTGTCTTGTCTTGTTGTGAGTGCGGAAAGAAATGTTTCAGTGACTTGAATTGAATCCTCACCTGCAATATATACTTGTTATCTCTGGCAGTTACAGTCCCTGTAACTGTGGCAACAAACACACCGGGCTTAACTTCTATTGGAGCAAGTGCTTCTGCAAGCTGAAGGACAAAAAATTGGTTTTTGATTCAAAAGTCCGTGTCTTACCAAATTTAAAAGCCCTAGACAATAACAATTATTATTATTATTATTATTATTATTATTATTATTTTTATAATTACTATTTTTTTAATTTTATTTAGCAATAACATGACAATAAAACAAAACACTGTAAGACACTAATCAAAATGACAAGGGAACATATATATAAGAGCCAGCGCATGTCTGGAAAAAATTTAACCTAATAACTGTGGTCCAGGGGGCGGGCCTTTGTTTCCTATGCTACTGGCATTACAAATATTATTCTACATGCAGCAGAAAAATGGGGAACAATTGTTAGACAAAAAAGGATCAAAACAGAAGCATCCGGGCTGGGACAATACTTCACTATCGACACCAAACAATGGCTTAGTGTTAATTGAAGCATTTCTAGCAAATGCCAAAAATTTTGCCAACTAAATGTAATATTCCGAGATACAGAAATGTTCCACACAGGTTTTCCAAAAATTAAAATGCGGTGCGTCACAATCTGCCTTCAAACATACCAAGAGCTCGAGTCTGGTGCTGTTATACACATATTGACTGGCAATGAGGTAACTAGTGTACATTTATTCCCCCGAGGGACTTTGAGTGACCAGAAGAGCGACCTATTTCCGGAGGTCAAACATACATAAATGGCGCCCTCTAGTGATTCTGAACTTACCTCTGGTGTGATTTCAATCCTCTCAAGTCTCCGTTTGATGGGGAGATGTATGACGCAACCTCGCTTGTATGGCGTCGGGGCTGGCTCCTTTAAGAAAACAAAAGTAACACCAAGATTGGTTTAACAAGTAACACATTCAACACATGATATCTTATTGTTGCAGGGTGGCATAGTTTATCTACCATTCAAAACCACTGCCGATGATATTGAATGGTCAGACAGTAGGAGGGTTGACTGCGAACTGTGTGGATGCATTCAGTACACGATGTCATATCACAGATTGGCATAGTTCATCAATCCAGAGTAAATGGTTCAATAGTACAGGCATGCAACTTACTAAATGCAAAAAAAAAAAGAGGAAATAACTGATCACAGTTAACTTTTGTACAGTGTTTTTCCGTTTTCTATGGCACTGTTTTGAAAAGAAAAAAGAGGAAATCAGCTGATCAGCTGAACAATTTCATGCCTGATAGTAGGAGAGTTTTATAAGCGTCGAGTACTTACAACTTCCACCACTAGATCTGTCCTCAAGGGTTGTGATGCTGGTGGGGAGAGGTAACGTTCTGGAAGAGCGACATTCAGAGGCTGTTGAACATGATAAATATTTCAGAGGTTAAAAGTAAAAAGCAAACCTAAAAAAACTCAGTCACAAACAAACTATCCCACAATTTTTCAAACATTACAAACACTTGACCACTCGGCCACACCTTCTATTGGTAGCCAAGGGTCAGCTTCTCAAATGATGTCATGAACATACTTGTAAGGTCTACGGGCCGAGTTACAAAGAAGTTGACCAGGATTGGTGAGGTTTTTCAAAACAAACTTCAGTAAAGCATATATTTAACAAGCACTCTCTCCTGCTTATTAGAAATAATAGAATGAAAGAAATTGATCATTCTTAAATGAACGCTACAGAATTGGTAAAAAAAAAAAATCGTGAAGATTACAGATTTACATAAAACTTACACGGTCTAATGATGATGATAGTAGAAAACATCCCTTGAAATATTTCTGTCTGAAATGTCATATTTGATAAGAAATAAATTATCTAATTTCGCGTTTGACGTTTATCGCTCGGTTAGCGTTTTATTCATTTTTGTTTTGGCATCGATGCAATGCAAAATGTGTAATCGGTTTTTCACAACCCAGATGGCCAATCGATGTCAAACATCTACAGGTCTGTCAGTTAATGTATATAGTGGATTACAGAAAGTGTGAACACTGCCAACAACTGTTTAGTTAGCAAAACCTATTCTGGAAAGTTCCTTCAAGAGGAGTTCATTTTGCAAATACTTGATAAAACAAATGAATGACTTTTTGATACCCTTTGCTCTTAACTCAGATGAGTAGATTCAGTCAAGCATTAACATTCCATGGAAAGCTACAAACACAAGTGTTTTCAGTAAAACAGGCATAACTTCTCGTTGAAATGATCAATTTGTTTCATTCCTTTTTTTCAGATAAACAGGAAAGACTGCTTGTTGATTATGTGCATCACTTGAGTTTTGAGTGTCAGTTGTTGTTTTGTTTTTAAATCATAAATATCGGTCAACTCCTTTTGGACTCGCCCTGTAAGTTATCACAAAAACGATTGTTACCTTGAGGTCTTTGATCATCTTAGTGGCTTGAGGGAAGCTCATGGCAGTGTCGATTGGACAGTAACAAGCCTTCATGGCTAGAGGCTGGAATGGTGCTAGAGCATCCAAATAGGAAAAACTAGGCTCTGTAAAGGAGAAACAATGAGAAATTGTTTAGCCAAAAAAAAATACAGGCTTGATAATCCATTTTGACTGATAAGGTACTGTAACCTGAAATGATAACAATATTTATAATTTGTAGTTCTTATATAGCACTTTATTGCAGTTAAATGCACAAACCTAAATCGCGTGCAATCAATGGAGAAAAAATCATATTACTTAGTGCAACACGGTCACATGTCTAAGATCTGACTTTGTTGCTCAGCTTGTCACATATTGTTAAAGACACTGGACACTATTGGTAATTGTCTAAGATCAGTCTTCCCACTTGGTGTATGTCAATATATGCATAAAATAACAAACCTGTGAAAATTTGAGCTCAATTGGTCGTTGAAGTTGTGAGATCATAGTAAAAGAAAAAACACCCTTGTCACACAAAGTTGTGTGCTTTCAGATGCTTGATTTTGACCTAAAAATCTAATTCTGAGGTCTCGAAATATAATTCGTGGAAAATTACGTTAATTCAGAGGGAGCCGTTTCTCACAATGTTTTATACTATCATTAGCTCTCCATTACTCGTTTTATGCTAATAATTATTTTGAGTAATTACCAAGTGTCTAGTGCCTTTTAGTGGAATTGAAGTTTTAAAGTTTATTCATACAAAAATATCCTTGGTTGCCAATCCATTATTCTTTAGTCCATCTATTGTCATGTCTTTGGGCAGTGTGTCCAGCCCATCACCGTTTCACTTGATTTATTGTCCTTATGATGTCTCTTACTACAGTTAATTATTGTTATTATTATGACGTTATTATTAATACGTTGTCATAACGACGCTATTTCTGCGATGTTATCATTACAACGCTATTATTAAGATGTTATTATTAGGATGTTATTATTACCTATAAAGATGACCGTGTTGGTGCTTGATTTGCCCCACATCTCCATAAAATGCACAGCGTCACCCAGCCTGAGTGAAGGATGACCAGTAAAGACTACACAGGGTGTTTTGAATTGATCGCTGAAATCACCTGCAAATTGAAATTATATGAAACAATCATCAGCAAAGCAACAGTGTATGGGTTAGAGAAAGCAGAAGGCTGGTTTCACGCTAAAACACTCTTATAGGAGGAACCACGACAGACACACTGATTCCACATTTACCATGAATATAACTGCAGAAGAGACAGAGGCTGGCTTCAGACCTACGCTGGGAAAGAGGTTGTAATGTTGATCCCAACACTTCATCAACAAGATTAACAATTAAACGGGCAGATGCTCTAGCCCAAATGTTCCTAAATTTATTAATTTATTGCTTTTGTAACTTTGGTATGTTCTGTTAATTTGTTTAAAATTTCTCTTTTGCCTGAGTGGAGGCCGTACAGGGAAGTAAAATTTGTTTAAGTTTATTCATTCATACAGTACTCCATCATGGGACGTAGGACCCTATAGATGTCTTTAGGTAGAGATACAACATTGAGACTGACTACAATACTTACCATGTATTGATGAGAAATGTTTCAGACGGCCAGTTTTGATCAGTTCCGCATGGGGGAAAGGTGGTTCTGGTAGAAACACTTTGGACTGCTTCTGTCCACAAAGCCTGTGAAAAAAAAATTGATAATTGTGATAACCCCTTGATGTAAAACACTAGACTTTCCTTCATCACTCATTCTGAGATGAAAATACAGCTGAACAGTTTTCTGCTAAGCTAAAATGAGTAGGATACCGGTTATCGATGGCTTGTGCGAAATAATATTTTGGCTAACAAGCTTATCATTGTATAAAGCAAAGTTGTTTTGTGCTTAGCTATTTTGTGAAAACAGACTAACAGCCAGGTTCATACTTCCTGCGAATGCAAATGCTATACGAATTTTTATGTCACAAATTCGCAAACGAATATTCACATCAGTTGACTTGTACTCAACTCCTGCAAAACATTCGCTGCGAAAACAGCCCAGTGATGTCAAAATTCAGTTCGCATTCGCATATAAACGTGGCTTCACTCACCACTCAGAAAATATCTGTGAGTAAGCCAACGTGCTATCGGCAACCGGGGACACAAAGAACATCGGGATCTGAGTCAATCCAACGGAGTCCATGTAACCAGACAGACACTCAAACAGGTCGAAGATAATACCCGATGGGTAGCACGGCACCAGTACATTCCCTCCACTCTTTATTGTGACAGCTGGGAGAAAGAGAACAGGGGAAAAAAACTTTGTATGAATTTACCATATTTTTGACCAAATGCAAAATCATGAAAAGAGGTACTCATGCATGTAGAAAAACAGGGAATAATAAGGAACAAAATCAAAATTAGGATTTTGTGATTGGGAAGTTATGGAAGAAGAGCTTTGAGATGGAATCATGGATGAGGCCACTCTTGAACCTCAAGGAAACCTGTAAGTTAAAATGTGTCCCACTGCACTATGAAGAGCCACCGACCAAACCAGCCAGCCAGATGACTCGCACCAGGGAGTTCGACTGACCGTCCACGGACTCTGGCACCCCTTCATATCAAATGACCGCACCGCAGAGAATGCAGGTAAGTTGCCGCTCCAAAAACCGACATGTCGGACCTTCGTTATTCTAATCCAAGATGGCGCAGCTTTATTAATACAGATAAATGATTACTCACTGAGATTACTGCAGAACTCTCCCAGCATGCTGTCTGGATTATAAGCTGGTGTCTGAGTGATGCTCGTTAGTAAGAGAAGGTCGCTGTTCTTAAGAGGGTCTTGGAGGATCGGGGTGGAATGGGTCGTCAGAAAGGAAGAGCTGGAGACATAACAAACCTGAAGACATAACAAAGAAAGTTGGCTACATTGAGTCACAGTGTCGCAACTTGATTTCTTGCGACTAGGTAAGGACTCACTCTGCGGCAGTGAAGTTAATAATGAGAAGTCCACTCTATCCACTAAACGAAAAGTAGCAGTCCCAGCCGATTTTCTACCTTACGCCCAGGTAGCATGTTATTTTTTCTGTTTATCTATTTGGGGATTTGGTTTTTAAATGTTTCTCTGTGTTAAGCGCCATGGAGTATTGCTTTCAATGGATTTGGCGCTATATAAATTTTATACTATTATTATTATTTATTAGAAGTTAATGAGCAGAATAGTTCCTTTTAGAACTGAGAAGTCTCCTAAATTCTGAATCATCTACCCTTTGACAGTAGAGAAGTCTCCTGAATTCTGAAAAATCTTCTCTGCAGCAGTAGACAAGTTCTCAAAAGAACATAATCTACCAGAAAACAGATAATTATAGTGCTACCGCAAACCAGATAATTACATAAACTTTTCAGTAAACAGCTTCATGAAATGGGCCCCGGTGCCCTTCGAGGTACCTCATTACTTTAGATCCTACATTACCTTTTCATAGTCTGATTTGATGACCCAATTACAGCTTCCTAAGCAGTAGCCGGAACTGTGCGGAGACACCATCAAGGAACCAAATAAATTCTGTGGGTTTATCGGAAAGTAAGAAGCAATAATAGAGTGTCATGGCCGAGTGGTTAACAGCATCAAATTCAAGTTTTGGTGCTAAGTTACCAGAGTGTGGATTCAAATCCCAGTAGTGACACTTGTGTCCTTGAGCAAGATACTTTACTATAATTGCTTCTCTTCACCCACGGGTATAAATGGGTACCTGCGAGGGTAGAGGTTGATATTGCGAATGAAAAAGCCTGTGGAGCGATATAAACTGTTGCCCAGGTTGTATACTCCCAAGGGAGCTGAGAAACATTAAATTGGATGTTATTGGCCCTATGACCAGGGCACTAATGTAAAGCGCATTGATATGGTTATTGTGAAATGCACTATAAAAGAATTTGTTATTCTTATTATTATTATTAAAACAATCCAAACAATGATAATAATAATACACAGTTCTTATTATATCACTTTATGGGGTGTCGTGGCCGAGCGGATAACGGCACCAAATCCAAGCTCTGGTGATGTTGTTCAGCAGAGTGTGGGTTCGAATCCCGGACGTGACACTTGTGTCCCTGAGCAAGACACTTAACTATAATTGCTTCTCTCCACCCAGGGGTAAATGGGTACCTGTTAGGGCAGAGATGGTTCTTGTGATTGATTTAGCCGAGTAGCGCGTTTGTTGCACAAGGCTGTATACTCCCCAGGGAGTTGAGATAGTTTAAGGAATGATTTAAGGCCCAGTGACCAGGGGTAATAATGTTGGAGCGCCATGAGCGTCACCATGAGCGTCACCATGAGCGTCACCATGAGCGTCACCATGAGCGTCACCATGAGCGTCACCATGAGCGTCACCATGAGCGTCACTGCGTGATGGACCTGAGTGCTATATTATCACACCCGAGGGCATCTCAAAGCATCTCAATGATCAGTCATTACACAGCGGCTTTCTAATGTTCTGATTGTGATTCAGAAACAAGAAACAAGACTTCATTTTTAAAAAAGCATTATGAATGGCTATATCAACATCAACTACAAACAACCCCTCTTTCCACTGATACATGAATCAACCAAACATAATCAACTAAACCAATTCAACTAAACCAATTCAACTACATCAACTCAACTAAACCAATTCAACTAAACCAATTCAACTAAACCGATTCAACTAAACCAATTCAACTAAACCAATTCAACTAAACCAATTCAACTAACCAATTTTTGAGAGAATGCGGTGATCTGTACTTTGGACAGGCAAGCGTTGATGTCATGTTTTGTGTAGCAACCTTTCCATGATGAGAGCCACTGTGCGTCTCTGAGCGAAGCCGGTAGTAGCTTCAACTATTCAAATACAATTCAACTAAACCTAATAAACTAAACCAATTCAACTAACCAATTTTTGAGAGAATGCGGTGATCTGCACTTTGGACAGGCAAGCGTTGATGTCATGTTTTGTGTAGCAACCTTTCCATGATGAGAGCCACTGTGCGTCTCTGAGAGGAGCCGGTAGTAGCTTCAAGAAGGATGGCTTCTTCCAGTTTCCAGCCGTCCTCTTCTTGGGAACTCGCTCCATGTATTCCACTAACTCTTCCATCAGCTGCCTGAGAAAATAATAATAACACAAATAACAGTGGCTTCTTACACAGCGGTCATATCCGTCACTCAGTGACGCTCAAGGCGCTTTAACATACAGTGCAAGGTATGTGGGACTACGTTTGAATTATAGCACCATGTAATGGTTTACGAGGTGCTATAGCGCATATGATGCCAATCAAACTTCAGTCCAAGCAAGTCACAATCCAAAGGTTTTTTTTCTTCCTTCTTGTTCCGCGTCATGTCACAGCCGAGCAGTCTAGTTCAGCAGCAGAGTGTGGCCTCGATACTCGCTCATGGCACGTGCGCCCTTGAGCAAGGCACTTAAAACAAAATTGCTTTGTTAAAACGTGGGAGGGTATTGCATTCTGCTCTTCCAGCCAGGCTCCTAGTGGATGATACCCATGC
Source organism: Asterias rubens (assembly GCF_902459465.1). NCBI lineage: Eukaryota > Metazoa > Echinodermata > Asteroidea > Forcipulatida > Asteriidae > Asterias > Asterias rubens. The sequence continues at coordinate 5,257,178 of NC_047077.1, forward strand.
CTACATGTTTATGGACTGCGAAGGGGGCAACCAAGGTTTCAGCCCCATGCGTAGGTGGCAACATGCCCCTGGTGGCAGTTAAGTGTAACCCTCACCTTGAAGTGGTTGTTTGTGACCTTGTGATGTCAGGCGATCTTTCATAAGAAAAATAAACCCTCCCTTTTTTCTTTTGACAACCGCTGGTGCCTATGTTAAAAGATTTGGGTACTTTTTGTAACACAAAACACACTGTCCACAGATTTACATTAAACTTACACCGTTTGAAGATAATGATAGTAGAAAGCATACCTTTAAATATTAGTTGCTAAGGTGCTGTCGTTTTTGAGAAATTAGTAACAAAATGTTATGAAAGAACGCTTTTACATGCAAAAATAATTTTCATTACATTGTTTTACTCATATCTCAAAAACTACAGCACCTCAGCAAGTAAAATTTTCAGGGAAGCTTTCTACTATCATTATCTTCAAACTGTGTAAGTTTAGTGTAAATCTTTGGACATTGTGTTTTTTGTCCTACAAAAAGTACATACACCCTTTAAGTGACCACTCAAGCATAAAGCACTCATCCTCATAAATGGGGCTGTGGGTTCGAATCCTAACCAAGTACCCTGAGGACACATAGGGCTGTGGGTTCAAACATAACCCAAGTATCCTTTTGTTTGAGGGGATGTGGGTTAGAATCTGTTCTGTGGACATGAGGGGCTGTAGGTTCGAATTTCACCAAGGAATTCTTTGGATTTTTTTCCTCCCACAGGACTTGAAATGCACTTTATCACACAGTGTACAAAATCAGACTCTTACCTGCCAGTTTGCTGGGTTGGATCAGTACAGTAGACAGTCCCTCTGAAACCAGTGTACTAGAAGAAGAATATTAGAAGACAACTGTCATTAAAGGGTCTATGTATTTTTTGTAGGACAAAAAACACAATGTCCACATATTTACATTAAACTTACACAGTTTGAAGATAATGATAGTAGAAAGCTTCCCTGAAAATATGACTTGCTGAGGTGCTGTAGTTTTTGAGAAATGAGTAAAACAATGTCATGAAAATTATTTTAGCATGTGAAAACGTATTTTCATGACATTGTTTTACACATTTCTCAAAAACTACAGCACCTCAGCAACTAATATATTAAGGTACGCTTTCTACTATCACTATCTTTAAATGGTGTAAGTTTAATGTAAATGTGTTGTGGACATTGTGTTTTGTGTTACAAAAAGTACATAGACCCTTTAAAGGTAGTATAGAATTTCATTTGTTTTCATTTCATTAATTCTGGTCATGAAGCCAAGAACTCTCAGAAAAGCGAATTTAACCACTGCAGCCAAGAACCCAGTGGAGAGAAGACAAAGAAGGAAGTTTCAGATGTTTTTGATGTGGGAGGAACACCCCAGAGGACTACTCCGGGGAAAACCCTTGCAGTCAGGTAATGACTGAAAACCAAATAGAGGTGGAAGGCGAAGAAATATACCACTACACCAACCCTGTTAGTATTGATAGTAGGCCTGGGCGAATTATTCGAATATCCGGTAATGGCGAATAGGTTTTCCTATCCGTAACCGCGAATGCCTTTTTTTTCTTAACCGGATATCCGCATAGGGCGCGAATAGCTATTTATAAACCGGATAGTTCTGTAATTACAACCAAGTAACCGGATATTCTTTTAATATTCGAATATCCGTGGACGTCGGGCGACAACTGATAGGAATGTTTTGTCTGAATCCTTATAAAACTTCTATTAAAACAGCATAAATAAAGTATTTAACTATGCTCACCTCCGTGAAGAGTTAAAACAATGACATTTCTGACGTAATTTGTTCAAAGATTACGAAAGTTTTCCTTCACGTAGAGTCAATCACGATCAAAAGAAAAAGCAAATCGCCATCTTGGAATTAGATCCGGTTATTTTTATGAATGAACCGAGTGACACTGTCTAAAACTAATATCAATCCGCCCATACGATCTCATTCACAAACGAACAGCGCCCTCTAGCGGCCAAAAAAAATAAATAAAATATTTTGTTTTCTTTTTTTAATAGCGCCCTCTAGCGGCGAAAAAAACTATTTGAATATCCGGTTAATTTCGGATAGTTGGCCAGCGGTATCCGAATATCAAAATTTCACTATTCGCCCAGCACTAATTGATAGTAACAAGAAGAAAAAGTTCCGTTGACAAAATTTAATAGTTATGCAGTTAGTTCTGTCAGTGCCAATTTAAAGACAGTGGACACTATTGGTAATTGTCAAAGACTAGTCTTCACAGTTGGTGTATCTCAACATATGCATGAAATAACAAACCGGTGAAAATTTAAGCTCAATTGGTCGTCGAAGTTGCGAGATATTAATGAAAAAAAAAAAAACCTTGTCGTACGAAGTTGTGTGCTTTCAGATGCTTGATTTCGAGACCTCAGATTTAGAATTTGAGGTCTCGAAATCAAATTCGTGGAAAATTACTTCTTTCACGAAAACTACATCACTTCAGAGGGAGCTGTTTCTCACAATGTTTTATACTATCAACCTCTCCCCATTACTCGTAATCAAGAAAGGTTTTATGATAACAATTATTTTGAGTAATTACCAATAGTGTCCACTGCCTTTAACAGCAATTTATCTTTCATCTGAACAATGGTCAAAGTGAAGAAAGTGGCATACATTGTTACCATGGTTGCTTTTAATTTAATTAAAAATTTGTAATGAAAATCAGACTTTACCTCTGTAATGAATGGGAGTGCCAGCATACAGTGGTAGTTAGACACCAAGATGGCATCTACTGTAGAGAAGTCTAGTACACCAAGCTGTGGAGATTGAAAGAAGATCAAGTTATAAACCACAAAGGAAAATTGTTAAAGGCAGTGGACACTATTGGTAATTACTCAAAATAATTATTAGCATAAAACCTTTCTAATGGGGAAAAAATGATAGTATAAAACATTGTGAGAAACGGCTCCCTCTGAAGTGCCATAGTTTTTGAGAAAGAAGTAATTTTCCACGACTTTGACTTCCAGACCTCAGATTTAGAACTTGAGGTCTCGAAATCAACCATCTATAAACACACACAACTTCATGTGACAAGGGTGTTTTTTTCTTTCATTATTATCTCGCAAGGTCGATGACCGATTGAGCTAAAATTTTAACAGGTTCGTTATTTTATGCATATGTTGAGATACACCAACTGTGAAGGCTAGTCTTTGACAATTATCATTAGTGTCCACTGCCTTTAAATGATTTGGGTAAAGCAAAGAAAAATGTACTAGAACAGGATTTGAACCAATGACCAACGGATTGATATACAGGCGCTCTACCAACTGAGCTGTACAACATGATAGAGACTCAATACTTGTGACGTCGTGGATTGTTTTTTTTTCTTATTTGACAAAATTGCACTTGGAGGGTATCAATCAAGCGGGAAATTTTGATCGTCTTGACTTTTAACTGTATTTTCCTTTTTTTTTATAGACTAAATATTTGTTGAAAATGAGTGGATCATAAAACTGAACTTGACATTGAAGCCCCTCTTCATTAAAAGAAACAAACAGCCTGGAATTCCTCTAGGAACAATTCTTTTAAAATAGTGATCTGTAAAGTAGCATATATGGCACTCCATTAGTGTTTAAAGACAGTGGACACTATTGGTAAGTGTCAAAGACCAGTCTTCTCACTTGGTGCAGGTGTATCTAAACATATATGCATAAAATAACAAAACGAAATTTGAGCTCAATTGGTCGTCGAAGTTGCGAGATATGAATCACATAAAAAACACCATTGTCACACGAAGTTGTGTGCTTTCAGATGCTTGATTACGAGACCTCAAATTCTAAACCTGAGGTCTCGAAATCAAATTCGTGGAAAATTACTTCTTTCTCGAAAACTATGTCACTTCAGAGGGAGCCGTTTCTCACAATGTTTTACATTATCAACCTCTCCCCGTTACTCGTTACCAAGTGAGGTGTTATGCTGATAATTATTTTGAGTAACTACCAATAGTGTCCTCTGCCTTTAAGCATTTAGGAACAGTCCACTTAATTTTGAGTGGATCGCATAATAAATACCAGTGCGTTTTTTCTTCCCACCATCGTTTGAAAGAGCGGATATTTCTCTGTCTACCCTTTGACAGGTTGCCTCTAAATAGGCGGATACAGCTACGGCTATGGCTAGATGTCTGTGACTTCATTCAATGAAGTATAGGACATCCTTAGCAACACCCTCAGCAACCGTCCTAGCCATAGCCGCCAATTCGGACTCGGCCTCAGATTCATCCCTAAGACCTCACCTCTGGCACACAGACCTCAGGGGAGCTGTCAACAAACACCCTTCCACTGCATTCCTTCAACTCCTGAATGAAAAGACAAGCAAAAACATTCACAATGACGCTAAGCTTAAAGGATTTGGGTACTTTTTCAAAATATCCATAGATTTACATTAAACTTACAGGGTTTGAAGATAATGATAGTGGAAGCTTCCCTTCAAATACTACTTACTGAGGTGCTGTAGTTTTTGAGAACTGAGTAAAACAATGTAATGAAAATACGTTTGTACATGCTTAAAATAATTTTCGTCTCATGAGACGAAAATTATTTTCATGACATTGTTTTACTCATTTCCCCAAAACTACAGTACCTCAGGACGTAATATTTTCAGGGAAGCTTTCTACTATCATTATCTTCAAACTGTGTAAGTTTAGTGTAAATCTGTGGACATTGTGTTTTTTGTCCTACAAAAAGTACATACACCCTTTAAATGCAAACGAAGACACTCACACAGAACAGACAATTTGTGGGTTCAGCCAACATCCCCCTTCCAAAATCCATTAGTAAAAAATCAGCATACACAAAGGCAATGAGTGAAGCTTTAGGCCAGACTCTCATCTGGTGTGCCATTGCAGTCATATAATCTTAGCTTACATTTTTCAAGTCTTCTTTTGCTGCTGGTTCACCTGATGGCGGCTTCCATGAGGGCAGAGAGTTCAAGCGTTGGCTGAAAATAAGAAGAGCAACAAATCAGAGTAACAAATCAGGTCGAAGATCTTGAGGAAAATGTTGTCTTTTTTTACTAAGAGAGAGGCTTTGTTCATTCAAGGGAATTTTCTGAATAACTACACTGGTCAATATGGCCATGTCAAAAATGTTACATTTTGTATCATAATTTTTACACGATATTGAAGGATTTTGAGTTGTAAAATGTTGTACACTTGTTTGTTCTAGCTTTTATTTATGTCATTATTTTTATCCTGTTTTTCCATTCCCATTTCTCAGTCTACACCAATTTCTGTGATTCAGTCTGCATCAAGCAAGTTACACATCGTAAATTCCATTCATACACATTTCCATATCACAAAAAAAAAAATACAGAAGTGATTTGGGGGCAAAATCCCGAAAAGCAGACTAACAAAAAGACAAAGATTAGCAAAATTTAAATAAATAATTGTGTAGAGCAGGAGTGGTAAAAAGAGAGAAAAAAACAGATAAAAAATATTTAAATGAAAATAATCAAAATATATATAACGGGAAATTAGGAAAACCAGTGGCCAAGACAATTTGACAACGGAATATATTTGTACCTTGGGACGAGTGTGAGTGGTAGGAAATGCTGGAATGACGATAGATCCAAAGCACAGTCCAGGAGAATGGTGGTATTCTTGAAGGTCAGGAGTAAACATGGAGCATTGGGATGATCTGAAAGGCAATACTGCAATGAAACAGAGAGACACAAATATTAAGGAAATTCCACGGACAGTGCGGTTTACCACCACCGCTGTTCACCATCCATCAAATGTTTTGAGTCGCTACATTGCACTGTTTTACTCCTGTTGGCACTGATTCCGCTGCAAGTAAAAAATACTAACTTGACCAAGGACTCCATGTAATGCTTTGCTTACACACATCCGTAAACATCATGGCGCCAACACTATTGAGCGAATGTCATATTATTACACCAAAACAAGCGTGCACATTATCCTGAATTTTTTTTTTTAATATGCCACATTTTCACTCATTATTACAAAAAGGGATATCTCATTGAGGTAAATTAGATATACTATTTTATGTCGAATGTAAAAGTGGTGGCCTGATACAGAAACTTTTATCCACTTTTCCTAATGTGCTCTCCACAAATGAGCTAAATAAAACTATAACGTGGGTTTCCCTTCAAAACATAATTTTACCTCCTGAACTGAAGGTACTTGGCCTTGGGCGAAGGGCCAAGAATCGGAGGGAGTCCAGCATATTCATTGGAACTATTAATGATGCTAAGTACTGGCTATGAATATGATGCCAAATCGTGTGTGGGGTTTTTTCCGGCTGATAAAAAGACAAACAAAAAAACACCAAGGTCCTTTTTTTTTTTACTTTTTTTTTAAATAAAAAATTACAACATTCCGCCTTTAATTTATTTAAGTCTTAATAAAACATACACAGCTCATGGGAAAAGTTTCCGCATGGCGTCACCACTTTTTCATTCGATATGAAATAATTCTAATTTACCTCATTGATATATCCCTTTTTGTAAAAATGAGTGAAAAAGTGGTGGCGCCATACGGAAAGTTACCCAGCTCATGTTTGAGCCTGCACAATAAACTCTCTGTCTCTAAAGGCAAGTGCCTAAACTAAATGGAAAAAAAAAGATGTGCAAAAGTTAAGTGAACAGTCACTCAGCCAGAAGTGACAGGGTAAAATTAAAACAACTTTTCTTTTCTTTTTTGAAAAATGCAAAGCGCCAAAAATCCACACTGGTCATGCTGGTAAAGCGAGATTTCTGTATGTTCTACTTTCACAACAAGGTAAAAAATGTGCAGACTTACGAGCTTCATTGTGCTGCGGTTGCAGACGAACGACAACGTTACTAAACACTGAAAAATGCATGCAAGAAGCTTGACGTTTTGAAAGGAGACCGTCAGAAAATAAAAACATGGTCTGCTTGTGTAGCGCCCTCAAGTGACAATCAGTGACACTGTCCCTAAATGGTCAATTGAGGGCGCTACATCACTGTCACTGTGCGAAGTTCAACTTTGTTTACAAACACAGAAAACTGCGATGGTTTTTTATAAAAAATGGCAAGTTCTCCCGACATAATTGAGTTTGTAAGACCGGATACAAATGACAAGAATTTGTATGTCACAAGTATCTCTAACAAGTTAACAGAACCGGCAGCATTTGTAAGTTTGTGTCGAAGATCGTCTGATCGTGTTCGATCAGTCGGTGTTTTGTTTTAATTTAAAAAACTGGAGGTCCCAAAACTGGGGCCAACGTTTTTTGCCTGTGACGAGAGCAGCAGTGAGCAGGGGGCAGTTGTTGGGCAGTTTCTAAACACCTTCTCATGCATGTCATGTGTGCTATTTATCCCTTCAAATTAGATTCAATGAACTTTCACTTTCTTGCCTTGGATAAGTTGCGATAACGTTATCGCAACTATTTCTTGGAGTACCCCGGCATGATCCAATGTTGTTATTTTGACACCCCATTCGCTTGGGATCTTTTCCGTATGACGACACCACTTTTAAACCCATTTTTACAAAAAGGGATATATTTCATATCGAATGAAAAAGTGGTGGCACCATACGGAGTCTTTGAACTGGCACATGAGCATGATGAGATCAAGCACGGAACCCCACTTAAGCCAAATCTAGGAAACGGGGAATTCCAAAGTGCTTGGGGTCAATTGGGGTCACTTTGGTAATTGATTCACCCAGCCCATCTTATTGTGAAAGACGATTTTGGTAAGAGTATCAAACTAACGATCTATCCGTCATCTTCCCGAAATGAAAACAACAGGAGAAGCTTCATCGTATCTTTTCTCAGTTCGGCCTGCTGTACGAAGTCCAAGTTCTTGAAGGTAGAAGCCAACCTGTCACTTCAGAAGGCCCAACCCTCAGCGAGCAAAATTGTACTACCATGTCAGCATTATGTGGTGGCAGCACGGGGTCAAATCTCTATGCATTCATTAAGTACTACTCAACCAGAGAGGCGCAGAAGGCACAGCAAGCAGTGAATGGAAAATATATGCTGGATGGGAGGCTATTAAGGGTGAGAAAGGAAGAGTACATTACAGGAGGCACATAAGCCTCAGGGGGCTGATGGCCTCTTGAAGGAAGAGGCTGATGGCCTCTTGAAGGAGGAGGCTGATGGCCTCTTGAAGGTGGTGGCCTCTTGGGTAGGCCTGGGCGACTAGTGAAATTTACTACTTGACTAGTCGCACCTCTAATAGTCGCAACTTTGATACTAGTGGCGACTAATTTAATTTCCCAAGATGCATTGTGGCATATTGTTTGCTTCAGTCGCAATATTGTAAAATTCACGCTAAAAAAGATTCAAAGGATTGTGTGGTCAACTGATAGTCCAGTATTGATACTAATCGCACTAGCCGCCCAGGTTTACTTTTGAGGCTGTTGGCCTCTTGAGGCTGTCCAGCGAGGTTGCTAGCTTGCTAAACATGAATGAATTTGACGTTCTTGTGAAAATGCTGCAATAGTTTTTTGCTGTTTTGTCAGCAAGTGACACTGTACTCGGCAGAAACTTGCACTGTGCTTTTATTGTATTTGATCATAGTTTGCCTATAAATTAGCATTACATTACCAAAAATACAATCAATGACACAATATTTAATACAGTGTAACATCACTCACATCCAAACCTGTTCAAACAAAAAACATAACCTTAAAATTGCTCTCAAGAACAACAAAATTTAAACAGTTTTTTTTCTTGTTCCATCAGGTGAGATTTGCAAACAGACAGCACACGCCTGAAGCCAGTCAGACACTACATCACCAACAGTGCTATGAGCTTGCCAGTCACTACCTTGGGTTTAATGGATGGTCCAGCAAAATTGAATCAGTGAGTCTGTGCAAATCTAGACTTGTGGACAAGTCGTTTGTTGCGGTGATAGTCGAGTCGTGGAAGTGGCGTAATGGTTCAGGTCTCGCGAGGTCACTGCTCTTGTGAGATCACTGCTGGCGCAGACTACTCTCCGATTAACTGAGACTGCGCAGCACAATAGCTGTAGTCTCGCAGGGGCCAGCAGTCTTGCAAGAATATCGCCAGTGCACGGTGATAGTCAGAATGCTATCTTTGCGACAGATATTTAACGACTTGTCCGCAAGTCTAGAGCCAATCAGAACCATTTTCTCAAAAATGAACTTGGCCTCAGGAAAACAAGCAACGAAAAGACAATAACATTTAATTTTTTTTATTTTTTAGATGTTAACATTTATTTGCCAATCTGAATAAATATTTTCCCAGTATTTTTCAGCAAATAAGGAGCCAATAGATGGATTGCACTAAAGCGTCATCGACCGCCGTGCCTGCAAGGCTATCATTGCTGTGTTTTTATGTAAAGACTTACTTTTTATTTGATAGTTGAAGGAGGATAAAGCGTCTTGTGAGCCTAACACAGCTCGCTTCATTGGTATAGTGAGGATCAACGTAACGAATCATGAAGTACACAGTGATGGGATAGGAGTTGGTGAGGTGGCATATAGTCCTGAAGGTAAAAACAAATTTTGGTTAGAGGCGGAAATACTGCGCTTACTATCCAAGCATGACTTTTTGATCTAGCTTTGTAAGCGAAGAATGCCTAGTAACTTGAGTACTTAGATGCTTGTACTTTTGTTACCATTCAAAGTGCCATCAAACCTGAATATATCGTCTGTGTTTAGTATGTGCTAATTTTTGCAGAAAAATTTCCCTAATAGAGATCCTATCTGGCCCCAATTTCACAAGAGCCGTTTAAAAATTTGTCAAGCGTAGAATAATCTTTTCTACCAAAAACTGGACATCACCCAAAATACAATGTAATGAATACATAACCATAACAGGTTCCCTTTTAAATGCTGCTTTTCCTTAAAAACATATTTTACTACTGCAGACCCCATGAGTAAAATCACAGCGTTCCATCGAGCCAAAAAGCTTGCCATTCAGAGGGCAAGCGAGGGCGCTTTCAGCAAGGTACTAATCGTGGTATTGGCCAACGGCAAAGTGGCAGTTGAAATAAACAGCACATCGGTAGATGCACTGCATTTCGTCACGCAGGAAGAACTCAAAGGAGTTGTTACAGTGAGTATCAGCTATTTTTTATTTGTTTATGCAAGTTGTCAGACACGAAAGGCCTGAAGGTCACTTCAAGGTGTGGGCTACAATTATTTTTTTCAGAGGCCGTTGCCACCTACTCCTAGGGCTGAAACAGGGTTACCCCTTTACAGTTCATACGTATGTAGGCTTGGGTATCATCAATCCGCAGCCTGGCCAGTAGAGCAGAAAGCACTACCTCCCCAATTTGTGAATATGTGAAGCAAAACATTACAACATATTATGGATTGCACATGACATTGACAGCCATCTTTGATATAAAAATAAAAAATAAAAATGTGCTTGTGTGAATGTGCACAAAACTCTAAGCCAATGATAGCCGTTCACGTTTCATCATTAACAATGGTGGAAAATGCAATGGGTCTTTATCTGGGCACCAGGGATAGCAGTGTGTAGAACATTACCTTTTGGCAGGTAACACCCTGTTCAGACAGGCGCTCCAGAGTCGCGCCGAACCCAACTGTTGAATTAAGGACATTATTTTTAAGTTTGACATCTGAAACAAAAGATCAATTGTTGCAGTCATTTGGATACTTCTGGAGCAGTGAATAGAGGCATTATATAACTCTGTATTGTGACAGTGAAGTAACTCGCTTTCATCCATTGTATAAATACAATACATCTTCAAAGTCTGAAACCAAAATATTTGGGTCGACCTAGAGTCGCTCCTAATCTATTTGGTTCGGCATGACACTGGAGTGCCTGTCTGAAATGGATGTAATCCGTTCTGCTAAGCAAGTTTTTTGTTTGTTTAGCAAGTTTTTGTATTTACAAGGTCTGGGCTCAAGACAGAACCAAACCATACCTCACCTTACATGCCTGAAAGGCGCTGGACACTTTTGGTAATTGTCGAAGACTAGTCTTCTCAGTTGGTGTATCTCAACATATGCACAAAATAACAAACCTGTGAAAATTTTAACTCAATTGGTCGTCGAAGATGCAAGATAATAGCGGAAGAAAAAACACCCTTGTCACAATGGAGTTGGGTGCTTTCAGGTGCTTGGTTTCGGGACCTCAAAATCTAATTCTGAGGTCTCCCAATGAAATTCAAATATTTAAGTGAAAATTACTTCTTTCTCGAAAACTACGTTACTTCAGAGGGAGCCGTTTCTCACAATGTTTCATACTATCAACTGCTCTCCATTGCTTGTTGAGTAATTACCAATAGTGTCCACTGCCTTTAATCATTGGTCTTACTTTTGAATTTCATAACAGGTGACACAGATAAACTCCACTGAAGAGACTGACTGTCCAGGACCTGACAATGAGGGCGCTCTTGATGCCGATGACACCTCCGATCTGGACAACATCAACGTCCAACTGCTTCTAGATCTACAGGAGCAAGATATGTAAACATTTTGGGCTATTGGTGAAAATCTAGCGTCAAAAGCTTCGGAAAAATTCTACTCCAAATTATCAATTAGTCTTTAAAAAATTTCCAGTAAATGGTAGCACACCAAACTCAAGCTCTGGGCCCAACTTCATGACTCTGCTTAAAGCCAAATTCTGTGCTTACGATCACCGTTATCCATGAACAAATTTTTTGCAAATGTGTAATAAGTATTTTTCACGTAATGAAAGATTTGTACATATATATATTTAAAATAAATGCCTTTGTAAAAAAAGAGTTGTAAATATCTAAAGAATAAAGCTTCTTTGCAGCCACAAAATGATTGTGAATTTGATGCCAGTGGTTTGTGTCCTTTTAGGGCTGAAAGTTTAACTTTTGTTTTTTATTTATTCAAACTTTAAATAAATTTGGGTGGAACAAACTGGTGCCCTGCATACATTGCTTCATAATAGTTTGATAATTACTGCATGCATATCGGGGCCAAATTTCATAGAGCTGCTCAAGCAGAAAATATTGCTCAACAATTTTCTGCTAAGCAAAAATAAGCAGGATACCAGTCACAAATTGTACATTTGAAAAGACAGTTTAACTTCATTCTGGTAAGCATAATTTTGTTGTGCTTAGCTACTTTTTGTGCTTAAGCAGCTCTATGAAATTGGACCCTAGGCCTCGAAATAACAAACTGCACCTACAGCAATTGCAGTGGTGCCCTGTGCTTTTGCTATGATGCCCTCTGCAAGGATCCAATGTAGAAGTGCCCCTTGGAGGAAAATTGCTGTGCCCCTTCAAGAACATAATTCAAGGCCTAGGCCCAATTCCATAGAGCTGCTTAAGCACAAAATTCTGCTTAAGCAAAAAAAATCTATGCTTTGTAAAATCAGATTACCGGCCAAGACTCCACCAATTGTTATGCCAAGTAAACAACAGCTAAACACCAGTCACAAGCAAATAATATCACATGAAATTTTGGCCTGTAACAGGTGTAAAATAAGCCAGCTATTTTCGTGCTTAACCAATTTTTTTGCTTAAGCAGCTCTATGAAATTGGCCCCTGCATATAGACGATGTGACCTGTGACATCACATGTTTACAAAAGAGCCACAGAGCGTGGACTTCCTGCAGGCAGGAATACACTGTCAACATACACTTGACATAAGAGCGGAATTCACTGCTTCCTAGGTGCCAATTCTTTGCTAATGGTGAGCAGAGCCATTAAAGTTGGCCTTGCTTTTTGAATGGCAATGGGCATTGGTTCAAATCCTACCCAAGCAAGTATACAGTCTAACAGTGATTCACACAAATTGGTGAATGGGTAAAAGACAAATAATATCAGAGGATTTCAGTCTATCGGAGGATTTTGTTCCACACAAATCTGAGAGCACTTGCCATACAATACTTCTTTTGTAAATAATATTGGGCGAAAAGTGTAACACATTTTAATCACAAAAACTATAAAACAGTATAAACGTAATCCTTGTAAAGGAACACGTTGCCTTGGATCGGACGAGTTGGTCTTTGAAAAGTGTTTGTAACCGTTTGTTATAAAATGCATATGATTGGAAAGATATTTGACAAGTAGAATAAAATGATCCACACAAGTATCACTCGAAATTGCGTGGTTTTCCTTTTACCTCGTCGACTAACACGGTTGGCTATTTATGGGAGTCACATTTTTGACTCCCATAAATGGCCGACTGTGTTAGTTCGCAAAGTAAAAGGAAAACCACACATTTTTGAGGCAAATTTGTGTGGATCGTTGTATTCTACTTTTAAAACATCTTTCCAACCATATGCATTTTATTAAAAAAAACGGTTAAAAACACTTTTTAACTCGTCCGAACCAAGGCAACATGTTCCTTTACATAAAATCATAAAAAGGTTCAAATAATTTAAATTTGTATTTAAGACTATCTTCAAGTTGCCTGGCAACATAATCTTAAAACCTTTGGGATGATACTAGACCAATGATGCCCAGCCCCATTTCAACAGGCTTCAGATGAAAGGCATTAGAAAACAATCAATGAAAAGAGGAACAGGGGAAAAAAAGCGGGGGTAAAAAAAACTGACCAAATTTGATTGGAAAAACCTCGGGGAAATCTAATGGATTTTATTCCAGGGAACTAGGTCAAGATTATCCTTGGAAATAAATCTACGCACCACGAGATTAAAAAAATGAGGGAACTTTAAGGAAAGAAGGGTGAATGTGATTGAATTTTAATTTGACTTTTAATCAAGAAGAAAAACAAATTAAAGGTGTAATTCATCTTTGGTTTTTAGAAGAGTATATTAATTTCAATCCTCCAGATTATGAAAATGATATCATAAAGGGGTGGTATGTTATTGGTTTTTGGAAGAGTGCATTCATTCCAATCATAGAGTTTACACAAAACATGTCATCAAGGGATGATGCACCATTGTGGTTTGGAAGAGAACATTCATTCCAATCATCTAGTTTTCAAGAAAGATAGCATAAAAGCCTCCTCAAGACATTTCTTTTTCCCCACCCATCCTAGTTTGTTTGTTTTTCTTTTGTTGTCATAGTCTCATGTAAAGCGCTCTGTTCATCGTAGAGCGCTATATAAATGCTTCATATTATTAGTACTATTATTATTATTATTAAAGGGATGGTACATCATTGATTATTTGAATGGTACGTTCATTCTAATTCTCCAGTTTTCAAGAAGGATATCATAAAGGGATTGTACATCATTGGTTTATAGAAGAGTATATTCGTTCCAATCCTCTGGTTTTCAAAGAACATATAAAATAATTGGTAAATAATGGGTTTATGGAAGAGTGCAGACATACAAATACTCTAGTTTTTAAGAAGGACATCATAAAGACGTGGTACACTACTCGTTTTGAGAAGAGTACATTCATTCCAATCCTCTAATATTTTGAACAAACAAAGTGGTGGTACATTATTGGTTTCCTGGAAGAGTACATTCATTTTGAAATCCTCAATAACCTGGTAAAAACATTGCAATGATTCAGCTTACCTTGAGACTACAGTAGCTCGGTGTTGTACATGTATGTTACATAAGCGGCACACCTGCAAACACGTATGTTGTTACCGTCACTTTCTGTACAGGTTGTCACCTGCTTGGATGCCTTTCTGTACTCTACATCAAACGGATGACTTCTTGTGCTAAAGTAAGCGTTTTCAAATATGTTTTTATACTCCAATAGTCCTCAGTTGTGTCTGTCGGAGAAAGTGAAGTCATTGGTCATTGGGTTTCTGAAAGAGTACATTCCTCCCAACATACTAGCTTTCAAGAAATATAACATAAAGAGCTGTTACGTGACACTGTGTCCTTGAGCAAGACACTTAACCATTGCTTCGCTGGATGGGACGTAAAGCCGTTGGTCCCATGTGTTGTGTAACGCATGTAAAAGAACCCAGTGCACTTATCGAAAAGAGAAGGGGTTCGCCCCGGTGTTCCTGGTTGTGGCTGCTTAATGCGCCGTAGCACCTTGTCAACCCTTATAAGGTGCTAAATAATTGGTTATCAGAATTCATCACTGCAATAACCTATCTTTCTGAAAGTTTGTTTATACTCAGCGCCTTGAGTACCTTGTTTGGTAGATACGTGCGCTATATAAGACTTTGATATTATTATTGTTATTATTATTATTACATAATTGTTTTTTTGCCAGAGTACATTCATTACAATCCTCTGGAAAAGTAGTTTTAAAAACATTGACATTATCACGGTAAAGCTCATAAAATGCATACATTAAATCACCAATATTCAATGGTGTTTGAAGCTTTGCATGGAGTGAAGAATAAGAAATTAACTATAAGCACTAACTAGTAAACTTGGGGGTACAAATTTTCACCAACAGTCCTCAGACACCTGTGAGAGAAAGTGTACCCTACTACATTTGCTTTGTCCTTCGGATGGGACAGAAGCCATAGGTCCTGTAAACTAGAATTGGTAGTGCACATGAAAAGAACCTAGAACACCTTATCGTGGAAAGTTAGGGGTTAAACCCCCGTGTTTCTGGTTCACATAGCAAGTACTCCGTTTACAGGTTTCCTCAGGCTTGGAAGCTTCAGTGATTAGCTTGACTAGTGAGGCATCCTTGGTTTAACAAATAATAATAACACAAATTTTATCTGGTACTCTCCCATCAAATTGTAACATATATTTCATACTGTGGGAACTAAACTGATATTAAGTTGAAGTTAAAAATATACCTTGAATGGACTCCCTTGAACCTTCAAGCATCAATCTTGGTTGCAATTTTAAGGTCTGGATTACCACCACGATTGTCCGAATCTAAGAAATAAACAAAGAAATCTAAGAAATCTAAGAAATATATAA
Source organism: Asterias rubens (assembly GCF_902459465.1). Lineage (NCBI taxonomy): Eukaryota > Metazoa > Echinodermata > Asteroidea > Forcipulatida > Asteriidae > Asterias > Asterias rubens. The sequence continues at coordinate 5,272,932 of NC_047077.1, forward strand.
ACACAAATGATCATATACATGTACATGTATTAATAAATGCTACATAACAATAGGCTTAGCATCAAACTTAGACCAAACTTTACCTGCAAAGCAGTCTATATAGAAACTTACATACAACCCTAGGAGCTTAGCTCATTCTCTTCCAGTGCTCGATACGGATACCATACCAGGATTAACCCACCTACAGCAAAGTATATTCATAAAATACGCTAAGCATGAAACTTTGACTAAGCTAAGCAGCCTAAATAACAAAACAAATGCCAACGGGAGCCCAGCTCATTCTTTTGCAAAGTACTCGATACGGATACCATACCAGGATTAACCCACCTACACAAAGTAATCTGCTTAGCTTGAAACTTTGACTAAGCTAAACTGCTAAGCAGCCTTCAAATGAAAAGGACAACAAATGGCCCCAAGAGCTTTGGATGCTATACCAGGATTAACCGATCTAGAAAGCAAAGTAGGTTAAGCCTATTAACACGACTCATGTATTTCATACTGCAAATTTCCCATGTGCACTTGCCGTGGGCAACGACAGGGGGAGAAAACACAAGAGAAAATAGGCAACAGGTCCCGAGGGGGTGGGCTGGTGTGGGAGGGGACTTATGTGGACATACCATCCCCGTTTATCGCTATGGAATAGAGTGGTAACGCATCATGCTGTGGGTGGTTTGTTCATAACGAGACTTCAGCTGACGGTTAAAATGTCCGTAAATGCATCTATGGTTTATCGGAATTAGGGAAATGTGCACAAGAAAGCAATGAGAAGGCATTCATGTTCTTGGAATTGGAGAACATGTTAGCTGCCCGAGTGACTTAGTTCTACTTCTCAGATGAAACCCTTCGAGACTTCTAAAATAGGCCAAACACACATGCCTCTCAATCTGCCAAGTTTCCTGGTGGTTTCCCCTTGACCTTTTGGTTGGTGTCCCATGCTATAATTATATTTTTAGTAATGAGACAAGGGTACCAGCATGAAACTCAACCAATGAAACTTCTAGATTGATAAGGCCCAAGCCTGTATTTATAGAAAGAAATGGATGGCACAATACTCATTCAAACAATTTTGAACTGTTGTGAAATAAAACACTATTTCTTGACCTTAACACACCATAAACTTGCTAAGCACAAATAATTGAAGCTAAGCAGACACAAATTACCAACAAACACATCATCTAGGCCTATACATTTCATGCAAAAAAAAATAATTCTGCACTCACAAGCAGAAAAACTGTAAGCATTGTACAGCAGTGCATGGCAGGCCGAGTGGTCAAGCGCACTGGACTCAAACTTCGGTGTTTCTGATCAGCAGAGTGTTGGTTTGAGCCTCAGTCTTGACACTTGTGTCTTAAACAAGACACTTAACCATTACTTCGTCCTTCGAATGGGACATAAAGCTATTGGTCCCGTGGGTTGTGTAATGCACATAAAAGAACCCATTAAACTTATAATTCAAGCAGATTACAGTGGCAACTTCATTTTTCATGTTATTTATTTAGTGTCATTTACAATAAATAGTCTAAAATACAAATTGTACACAAAAGTGATACTAATTAATAAAGTGATCACTGGGCCATGAAGTATTTATATTAATTTCTTAATAAAAAGGCACAGTGATAATAAATAAAGTGAAATTTATTTTACAAATTTTAAATTTGTAACTTTTTACAATTGTACTATTATTCTTTCTACAAAAAATTGCATTTGTATTTTGTATCAGTGAGATGTATTACAAGTTAAAACAATGACTAATTTTAGTAACAATTTGGTAAATAGACTTTAGGTTTTACAATGTAAACTAACCATAAAAGGAAAATTTAAGTTTAAAACAAACAAACAAACAAACACAAATCTCTCATTTAGTATCATGTAGTTCGTGATCTAAGTTCTGACTGTCTGTTTCGATGCATTCTGATTTAGGCACATCAACTACGTGTACACTATGGAATAACAGATGGTTAACTTTTTAGTAAGTCTAAACATCAAGTCTGAAAGGAAAAATGTTGCAAATTGTGACAATAGTAAATAAGTGAAAAGTACCAGGCAAAGAACATGACAAAATATTGGGGGAAAAAACATGAGTATTAAAACCTGTATATAAAATGCAACCACATCCAGTGCGTATGGTACAGCAGAGGTAAATAAAAAACTTACAGTAAAGCCCAGTTCATACTTCTTTTGAATGCGAATACGATACGAATTCGCTGAGAAAACATTCAAAATTCGCTTTGCATTCACGGGAAGTATTAACCGGGCTTAACATGGGGGAATGGCAAAGTGTACCTTTTGTTTTTGGAACCATTTGATAGTTTTAATTCTATATAAATGTAGATACATGTACAGTTAAAGGATAAGGTACATGTTTGGGAATTGTCAAAGACCAGTCTTCTCACTTGGTGTATCCCATCATAAGCATAAAATAACAAGCCTGTGAAAATTTGGGCTCAATCGGTCATCGAAGTTGCGAGAAAATTATGAAAGAAACAACACCCTTGTTGGACGAATTTGTGTGCTTTCAGATAGGAATAAAAGACTAGTGAGAAATTACCTCTTTCTCAAAAACGACGTTACTTCAGAGGGAGTTGTTTCCCACATTGTTTTATACTATCAACAGCTCTCCAATGCTCGTTACCAAGTCAGTTTTTAAGTTAATATTTGTTTTGAGTTACAACCAAACGTGTACCTTCCCTTTAAACTTACCGATGGAAATTTCATTTCAAAGGTGGTAGTGTTTGTGAGTTATCGCAAAAAAGCGGTAATGTTATTGCAGGAAGAATAGTCCGCAACTGCCATACAGTCTGAGAAACATATCATGCACAAACGTTTCTCAAGAATGAAATGTTTTCGATTCTTTTCTCTATAAACAGTTTCTCACAATGTGATATATTATCAACAGCTGCAGTGCTTCTTTACCAAGTGAAGAAAATAGCATCTTACCTCTATTAGAAACTAACATCTACCATTTTCCAACAGCCAGACATAACAAAAAATCCGAATTCAGATGAAGTATGAAATTTCTCATCCCTGTATTCGCTTAACAGACTTGTTCTCAATTTAAAATAAAAAAATGAGAATTGTGAATTCTGCAAATTCAAGGTAAGAAGCGCCACAAAATAAGTTAACAGAAATCATGTTAAAGTGCAGTCCTTTTCCTACAAATAGGTTCTCTCGTATCATTGTGCATCTATGTACTGTCAAATTAGCCTCAGTTGAGAAAAACTCTGCGTCAGCCGAAACATGAGGCCACTACCAATAACTGGCTGCTGTTCTTATTAAGTTTCAAGATTATTAGTGTCAAGGTTAAAAACAATCATATTTTCACAATCAAAGTCTAATATTCTATATATTTCAGTTTAACAGCTCACCTCAACAACAAAATTTACAAATAATATGAGCTGTTTTTAATATTGAGTTGTGCTCTTTTTTTAAGACTAAACATAAGAAAAAAAACTTCTTCTTTTAAACAAGTACCGCTTTTCGATTTTTTTGAAAAAAGGCCCATATCTATGTCAAATGGAGCCCTCTATTGACGAAGAACATGAAGTCATCACTTGTGTGAAGGTAGCCTGAACGTCTGACGTCATTCTTCGAGGCTCGTGAATAACGCCAGAGACCGGGCTCAAAAAATTGCAAAACCAGCGTGTAGTTTGACCTCTGACCTCTGTCGTTTCACATATAGATACACAGTCAACTTCCACTGCGGACTTGAGAGCAGTGACTGTTTGGGCTTCTATGTCACTGCACGTGCATTGTATCCAATGGGAATCACTGGATCTAGCGGCAGGGACCTGTCTTTATCCTTGCGGATAAAGACAGGGGCCCAGTCTAGTGTGAAGGCTGCTCTCCACTGTCCAAATATGGTAAACCCCTTTGGTTATTCAGCACCCAAACTGGGCATGTTTCTTGGCGTTTGTGACATTAACAAAAAAAATTCTGAATAACATTTGCAACATTCACCATAAATATCAAAACCAGCTTATACTGATTAACGTCAACCCTCAAGCCCAATTCATACTTCCTGCGAACGCGAATGCGATACAAACTTGATGTGAATTTGACGCCACAACTCCTCTTTTGCTGCGATATTCGCAAGAGAGTTGAGCACAACTCAACTTAGTGCAAATTTCGTTGCGAATTTGAGACACCAACATTCATATCGCATTCGCAGGAAGTATGAACCGGGCTCAACCCAGCATAAATAATGTTTAAAAAAAAATTCTGTATGTATAATGATAAATTTGGTAAAGATGCCAACTTGAAACCAAGTCTAACCCAGCCTAAATACAGTTACAGTTAAGTCGGAACAACCTTGTCATTGCAACACAACCACTGACTTTAAGATTTTGGCAAAGGCTTCAAAGGTACCCTCCTGCTGATTGGCTGGGACATTTCATGAATATGCAATTTATTGCAGCGCATTTGAACCCGAGGTGCATTCCACTTGAGCAAACATATCAGCGTTTTCGAGTGGTTGTGAATGCGATCAGGTTGAGTTGAAATAACAACTTAATTAATAGTTGATTTCATGATGTACAAAAGAGGACCTTCAACACAGCAAAAACAAACCTTACAAAAAAATACATGCGCAGTGTCGCCATTTTCATTACAGAGTGCCACCATATTGACAACACGAAGTGCACAACCATTCATTCCAATGATAACAAATAATTGCGCAATTTGAACGCACACCAGTCAAAACTAATGACAGAAGCTCAAACATAATAGTGGTTGCGATCGCCAAAACGCCCCCTTCTGTGTTAAAAGGTGATTAGGATTAAAAGAACAAGAGCTGATGACAACAGAATTGCTTAACGATATTTTGTACAGAGTCTCAGCAAGAATGTATTTCATTTATTGTCTTATAGATTATAACATTGTCGCTACAACTGAATCACTCTCGAATACGTCAACGTAAGATTCGATGTGTCAGTCGAGCTCTCATCGCCATCTCTCATTTTCTGTCGCGAGTACTTCGCGCGCGCGTTCTTGAACCACACATAAACGATCCTACTGTCGTACTTCGGCTGGTTCTTACGGAACTCCGAGCGGTTGAGTTCGGCCACGAACTGATCGATGGTGTGGCGGTCGGGCTTCGGGTTGATGCAGAACCAAGCCTGCAGTTTAGGCACCTCCAAGCTTGGGTGGATGTTAAAACGCTTCCGCGTCGGTCGACTGCTGCTAGTGTTTTTGGGCGAGCTGACTTGCTGAGGTAGGGCTAGTCCTCGTGCCCTGTCTGGCCCGGCGCCATGTTGTTTCAGATTAACTGCTTGTAATGGCCCGTTTGACATGCTGTGAATCATTGTTGATGTTGGAATTCGAATCGGCGTCATACTGATTGTTGGGACGACAATCGAGGAGGCAGCAGAGCTGGCACTTGATGGGGGCTTAGAATTTGAGAGATTCAGTACCGAGTTGGTGCTCGGGGAGGCTGTGGCCGTCGTACTTGTCGCCGAGGTTGGGCTTATCTTCTCCACTTTGATACCTTCAACGGGTAGCTGTTTGCAATCGGTGAACGGAGCTTCCTGTGCCGCGGGTGACAACATTATCCCAAACCCTGACGCGATCTTGCGAATGTCCGTCACCTGGGATGGTGAGGCCGTGCTCATAGAGGGCGCAATTGCGATTGGTTGCTCGGTACTACTGATAGGCTTTGGTGCGATCCTTATAGCGGAAATGTTTGGTGTGGTTAACAAAGATTTTGAGTGAGTCGTTGTGTGGGCGTGACCATTACTCAAACTCGTCTTGACGCTGATGCTTCTTGGCTGAGCCCGGGGCACCTCACTCGTCTTCTGCTGCATGCGAATTTGGTTCGTGAACCTTGACCTCGAGTCACTCTTGACCTTTGAGTGACCCAACTGGATGTACATTTGTCGTGGCCCATTGGCCGCCTCTCTCCGTCGCTCACTGAGCTCAGAGATGCGACTGATCTGTCCTTTACCGAGACGAGGCGCTCGTTCGGGCTCAGACGAATCTGGGCTCAGACCACGAACGCCACGATACTTTGCGCGCGCATTCTTAAACCAGATCGCAATGGAAGAGTACTGAAGTGGATGCGAGTTGCGACGCCTCTCCGACGAGTTCAATTCGGCAAGAAAGATCTCCAGCTCGGCACGACTGGGGCGGGGGTTCATCCGGTACCAGCTCATGAGGCGTGGGAGCTCGTACCTCTGATCGAAGAGGGTCCGTGGGCGCCTCCAGTGTCTCGAGCTTGGTTTGACAGGTAGAGTACTGTCTAACTTCTCGGCAGACACTAGGGTGTTGTCCATCAGACCGTTGTAGATGTTGTACCACTGGTAGAATGTTTGCAGTTTTTCCTGCTGTATCGGTTTGCTGTATTTACCTTGGATGATGGCAGAAACGGTACCCTGGAAAAAAATAGGAAAGAGATATAGTGAACACTGACTGTGTACATAGTGTTTTGGATTTAACTCCATATGGACTGAGGTATACGGACTGAGGTGACTTGGGGTTGAACCCCATGTAACCTTGTTACACCATGGGTAAACCCAGTGGTTCAACCATGGAGGTAAGTCTTCCTCCATGGTTCAACCAAGCCTGCAGTTAAGGCACCTCTTTGCTGTGATGGATGTTGAAACGCTTCTGTGTTGATCAACTATTAGGGGTTTTCGACGAAAGGAAAGGCCAATCCTCGTGCTGTGTCTGGCCCTGCGCCATGTTGTTTCAGATTGACTGCATGTGATGGCCCATTTGACATGCTTTGGATCATTGTTGATGTAGAGAAGGGGTTCGCCCCGGTGTTTGATTGGCAGTATATTGCACCTAAGCACCTGGAAAACCATTACATGGTGCCATATAAAAGGAGTTGGTCAATTGTAGTCCCACATACCTTGCAGGAAAATACTGACGTTAAAGCGCCTTGAGCGTCACTGACTGACGGATATGCGCGTTTTATAAGAAGCCACTATTATAATTACCTGAGAAAATGGACAGCCATGGCTGACCAGCATCGTGGGCCCTCTCTTCTCCAGCAGCTGGAGTAGCTTGAGCCTGATCTCCACGGTAGCCCTGGAGCCCAGCATCTCACCCGATGAGGACCTCTTGAGGGTGAAGCCAAGCAGGGTGGGCTGCAGGCCAAGCTGGAGGGTCGATGAGGACACGGAGGAGGAGGAGGCCGAGGAGGAGGTGGTGCGTGGATTGGTGCTGCGACTGTAACATCGAGAATACAGGGAATGCTTTGAGTATTATTTGGCAAATCTCTAATTCTGCAAAAAATTGTTAATGTTCTGGGCCCAATTTCATAGAGCTGCTAAGCACAAACATTTGCTTAGTATGGAAATTCTTTCTTGTTAAAAACAGGATTACCAACCAAATTCCCAGGTGATTTTTAGGATAAGCAAACAACAGCTGAATACCAGTAACAAGCAATATAATGGAAATTTTGTTGATTTCTGTTTTTATCAAGGAAGATCTTCATGCTAAGCAAATTTTTGTGCTTAGCAGCTCTATGAATTTGGGCCCTTATGTTTCGACCCTAGCAGAGTCTTTTTTTTCGAAGGCTGCAACATCAAAGATACAGGGAAATGCTTTGAGTATTTGGCACATTTTGTTTATCTCTAATTCTGCAAAAAATAGTAAATGACCTAGTAGAGTCTTTTACGTAGGCTAAATGACAACCCAACGCATATGAAAATGTATTAGTGTTCAGGACTGGACTGGATTTTCATCTTTGAGAGGGCAAGGCCATTTTCATATTGCAAAGTGCATTTCCATCAGTAAATCTTAAAGTTAATGGAAATTTTCTGAAGGAACACCAAGGCCAAGACCAGGGGCAACGAAGGCCGTGGCCTCCACGTAATTACAGGCCTACATTGTAGCAGTCAAGTGGAAATATACAGTCAGAAGGCACACAACAAAAAGTTGTCATTTAGCCTTCGAGAAAGACACGTCAGACCTATCATTTACATTTATGTCAGTCCTCTTGGTTGGTAAGCGGTTTGCAATTGCTCAATCTATTATCTCTAATGCTAAAAGACAATCAGAGTGTACTGATAAAAAAAAAACATTGTTACACCCTCTTTATAAAACCACAATTCATGGGAGTGGTTGTATGGTTTTACCCAAAACTTTTACCTTTCGAAACGCTGAATACGTGTACATGTATTATTTGCACAGGCACAATCATCATTATGGGGACACATTTTTTTTTAAGTGTCCATTTCATGAACAATAGTTTGGAAATGTTAGATTGATAAAGTATCTGGGGTTGAATTCACAAAGAGTTAGGACTAGTCCCTAACTTAGGACTAGTCCTATGAGCTATTAAAAACGTATGGCTAGTCCTAAGTTAGGACGAGTAACACGTCCTTACTGGAGATAAGATGTAGTCTTAACTCTTTGTGAAATCCACCCCAGGCCTGGTTATTATCCATCCAAAGCAACAGTATGAATTTGGTGCCTGATTTGACTACAACTCTCACCTTTGTACGATTTTAATCTTGAGTGTGATGTAGGAGAGAAGGTCGCCCAAGATTTTACCCACAGTGGCCTGGGGATCGTCTGTGATCAGGTTGAATGGTAGGGCCTTCCAGTTCTGCACTTGGATGACACCTAATGGTATTATACAGATAATAGTATAGGCATTTATTAGGCGTTTTTAATTTTAACTAATAATAATAATAATATGATAATAATAGTGGCTTCTTATTGTGGGACTATGTTTCAATAGACCCTTCCCATGAAATATGTAAATTGCACATAGGGCGTGCGCACTAACGTTTTGGTTGGCAAAATGAGGGAACATCGCACTGTTTTGTACACGGCTAATGGGTGCGTGACGCAGACGCGATTGCGCATCTGCTTAGTGCACAACTCTATGGCGTTTGCTAACCAACAGGGTCTGTACGCATGCGTGAATGTAATTAGCATATTTCATGGGAAGGGTCCATTACGAGACCTCCTTTTACAAATCACCAATGACTTACAGGGTGCTGTGGCACAATACCCTGCCAATCAAACCAGAAACACCAGGGGCAAAACCCCTTCTCTTTTGATTCTTTGAAGTACATTACACAACACACGGGGCCAACGGCTTTACGTCCCATAATGTTGTGCCAGTGAAAAAGTGTAATTTGTAACACAATAAATAAAATAGAAGTCTCTGAACAAGACAAGACTTAGATAAACTTGAACAACTTGGCACAAAGAAAAAGACCAGCAAAAACAAGGTTTGAAAGCAGGGTCTACTTTTGGAAATTACTCCACATGATAATTCAATTTATCATCAATAATTGCTGATATGTGTAAATTTGGACTGATATGCAAACAAAAATAATAGTAAAATTACTTTGTTTTTTTCTTCCCCCCCCCCCCAAAAAAAGAAGAAAAACCATATAGAATGCTCCAGATAGCACAGCGGGGCTTGTAAAACCCAAATAAAAACCAAGTAGAATACATTAAGGAGACCTTGTTTCAAATTTAATCAAGTTTAGTTTTGGGATGATTGAATTTAAAATATAAAAAATCAAAGGTTTTGGCATAAATTTGCACAATCAAGGATGCTTTTTCTTTATTAACCCAAAAAACTTAATAGGTAAAGAGCACTTGTAATGTAAAAATATTGTTAATAATAACACCCTTTAAAGTTATAACATGTACCTATGTAGTTTCAGAGAAAGAGGGTATGTTTCAGTTAGGGGCTGTTCATAATTATCAAAGTTTGTACAAGTGTAAAAATCGTACGTTTGGATGGAGGTGGTTAATGCCTGCCGTACGCTTTCCTTTAAAAAAAAAATAACAAAAAACCAAACATAGCTTCATGGCCCCTTTTGCACCATCAGAGAAGACGCAGTGTTTTTTGTTTTTTCGTTCTTTTAAAGGTCAGATTTAAGCAGGAAATTATGGCCAGTTTTATCCGTTTTAAATCATCGACAGCTCTTTTAACTTCTTTATGTTTCATATATTTTTTGCTCAAACAGGGTTTGCACTTAATTCACATTCAAGTATTTCTATGTAGACTAGTGTGAACCACATTTCTCTGTATACCTTTTGTAGGGAGGGAGGGGATATTGAAAAAGTGTATGATTTGTACGCTTGTAAAAATGTTGTACGTGCAACTGTGAAAGACCCCTTAAAAAATGTTGAATCTGAGCAGCTTCAAGCATGAAGCCTTTTTAACAGCATCTGAAAGCACGTAAGTCTATACAACAAAGGTGTTTTTTCTTTCACTATTTTCTTGCAACTTCGATGACTAATTGAGTTCAAATTTTCACAGGTTTATTTTATGCATATGTTGGGATACACCAAGTGAGGCTATGTCGGTTGTTTAAAGGCAGTGGGCATTGGTAATTGTCAAAGACTAGCCTTCACAGTTAAAGTATCTCAACATATGCATAGAATAGCATACCTGTGAAAATTTGAGCTTGCGAGATAATAATGAAAGAAAAAACACCCTTGTCACGCGCAGTTGTGTGCTTTCAGACACTTAATTTCGAGACCTCAAATTCTAAACTTAAGGTCTTGAAATCAAATTCGTGGAAAATTAATTCTTTCTCGAAAACTACCTCACTTCAGAGGGAGCTGTTTCTCACAATGTTTTATACTATCAACCTCTCCCCATTACTCGTCACCAAGAAAGGTTTTATGCTAACAATTATTTGGAGTAATTACCAATAGTGTCCACTGCCTTTAACAATTACCAACAGTATACCATACACGTAGCTGTTTGGAACCATTTGGTTGTTTTATACTAACAGTACTCTATACACAACAAAACGAACGTCTGAAATTCAAAAGACCGGAGCAAAAACAATGTGAAGTAACCGCAGAATTCCCTGCTTCGGTAAGCGCCAATTCTTTGCTTACAGTAAGCAGAGCCATGAAATTGGTCCCAGGGGTGCAAGCGAACAATGTCTAGTGACATCGAGTCAAAAAGCGCCTGAGCCAACATTCTAGCTAACTTGAGCAATACGCTTAACGTAAGCACAGAATTCCATGTTTCTGTAACATTGATTCTTTGCTTGAAATTGCAGGGTTCGAAATTAGCAGTCGCTCAGTCGCTAATTGCGAGTGAAAACATCAGTGGGCTAGTCAAAAATCCAAACTAGCACACTGGTTGAGTAAAAAAATTGTTCCGTTTCTCAATAAGTGATGGTTACTTTGATAAAATTTCAACGAGAGTTGAAGCTTGTTAATAATTTGACAAGTCTTGATCATTCATTTCGGTGTACAATCGTTAAAACACTCATGCAATTAACCACACATTGTTTTGTAATGAGTATCCACAGGCCCCACAACGGGGGGAAAAGGTCATGGGAAACCCCGGAATGGGGAACTTTCGGGACGCTTGGTGGCAGCAGACTTACCAGGTAAAATACATTGTTCTCGGTAATGCGTGCATGCTCAGAACTACATAAACAATGACAATTCACCTGGTAAGTCTGCTGCCACCTAGCGTTCCAAAGTCTCCCATTGGTCCAAGGTGACTTACCCGTTGCGTTGCGGACTTGATCCTTGGGGTAGTCAAGTTTACAAAGAGCAACTCGAACCAGCTCTTTCAAGAGGAGCGTACTGGGCACGATGGCGTACCCCTCCATCGCTCCGTCTTTCTCTTTTCCTTGTGGGAGGTCTACCGTCTCAATGGAGCAGTGAACAGGCAGCATCTTCCCTGATGACATGATAACAAAAAGCGGACGTAATTAATAGCCTTCTTTTTTTCTTCAATAAAACTGGACGTCGTGCGCTGAAACGTCACAACAATCTCCTGTTAGTCACCGGTTCTGCTCAGCACCTCCACTGGACCAGAAATAACCTTTACAATTCCTGAAATACTTTGTTTCTTCAGTGATAATTTGTTGAATGTTCCGGGGAAAGTTTTGGAAATTATGTTGCTGATGAAACGGGGGGGGGAAATGCTATGGTGCCCAGCACGTTCACCAATGATGCAATCAGGCTATTTGGTAACGGCAGTTCTGATTGGACAGTGGACATCAGCAGTTAGTTAACAAAACAAAATGAAAAAGCTTGAGGAAAAGTCATAACCATGACCATATGTTTGAATGTGTTGCATTTAAAGGGAGGGTATACCTTTGGTAAATAATCCAAATTAAGGGCTGTATGCTTTGTTTTTGAAACGGGCATGGGCACCAAGGCATTTTCTTCTTGTTAAAAGGCACCTTGTGATGAAATTGTAAATTTGCACTGGAGCATTTCAAGGGCACCAAGGAAATGACCAGGGGACACAAAGGCAAATCGCCTTTGTTGCCTTCGTGAAGTATCAGGCCTGCAACGTTGGTGAAGAGCATCATTGGAGAGCTGTTGATATTATAAAAGAATCTTAGAAGCACCATCAACCCCTTTAAAGTAATGTAGTTTAAGAGAATGAGGTTATCTGAGAAAAGGCTTTTAAAGGCATTTAAGCACATCTTAGTTTTTTTTAACCGATTCTTTTATACCTACAACACATATTTATGAGTGTCACATTACAAATGTATACGAAAAATTTAACATTTAAAAATTTCATTCCAGTTCAAAAGATGGTAATGCTTTTGAGATATCGCCAGAAAAAACCCAGAGCAATTATGTCCATGCAGGAAGACTATTCCCTAATAGGTATCAGGCCTGATACTTCACGGAGGCAATGGAGGCAATTGCCTCCGTTGCCCCTTGCCATTGCCTTGGTGCCCTTGAAATGCTCCAGTAGAAATTTACAATTTCCTCATAGGGTGCCCTTTGCCAAAGATAAAATGCCTTGGTGCCCTTGCCCTTTCAAAAACGAAGCATACAGCCCTGAGGTATACACAATCTGAGAAACATTAGAACGCAACTCAGATTCAAATTGGGGGCATAACAACAGACATCATTTCACAAAATCACATTTCTTCAAAGTGAAATGTTTCTCAAAATACTTTTTAGGGCCTATACTAATGAAAGCTCGTGTGGGCAATAAACCAAAAGTTTTCATTAGCATTAATTTTAAAAGAGTGATTATCAAACGTAAACATTTCCTTTAATAACAAACATACACCAGACGACTTTTTTAAAGCTCAACAATGGACAACATTCATGTAGTGCACTTCTAATGGTGGTGGTGGTCCAATATGAGAGAGCCGGTTCACAGACTGTCTGACTTCAAAACGTGTTTCAAAGAATTGCTTTTGCTACAACAGTGGAATCAACGTGGAGGAAGCCGATGACAACCAAACTAAAGGAAAATCAGCATAATGGGTTACCAGGTCTCGGTCGGTTCCACAAAAGTCTAGCCCTATTATAAGATAAGTTGTTTACTGCCGACAACAAAGACCTGAAACACTGATCTACATTTGAGAATGTAGGTTAACGTTGTGGTAATGAAACATTTCCGTAACCCCTGAAGTTATATGCAGGGTTCAAATGCAACACCAAACTGAAGGCTCGGCGCAAGTGATTGTCACAATCTTTATGAGGTATAGTAAAAGATAAATAGTGATCTTGCGGGTACAACCATGTTTAAATCTCTTCTGTGTGAGTGTTAGCCCTGAAAAGAGTCGGTTTGGTCTCGACGTTTCGAACAGTATACTCTGCTGGTCTTCAGGAGAATGAGCATAGATGGTTTGAAACGTCAAAACCACACCGGCTTTTCTCAGAGCCAACACTGACACTAAAGATAATTACACATGGTTGAACCGCAAGTTTACTATTTATTTATAGCTTCTTCTTAAAAAAAAGAGAGAAAATGATTGTCAATGTTGACTTTAAGTCCTGAAATGTCTTTAAATTTTGTTTGGTATTAAAACACACAATGTACTTATTTATTTATTTATTTATTTATTTATTTATTTATTTATTTATTTATTTCAGACAGAATTAATGAGATATTCCCCTAGTGCTAACAAGTACTACTAACAAAAACATTTTACATGTAATTTAAATAGTAATTTAAATCTGTGCTGGGCAGCACAATGTATTTTGCTCAGACAGCTTGGCAAAAATTGCGAGTCCCAATATAAGTTTATGTAGGATCCCCACTGCCTCAATCCTCCAAAGTCAACCGATATGAGTTTATATAGGATCCCCACTGCCTCAATTCTCCAAAATCAACCAATATGAGTTTATATAGGATCCCCACTGCCTCAATTCTCCAAAATCAACCAATATGAGTTTATGTTGGATCCCTACTGCCTCAATACTCCAAAACCAACCAATATGAGTTTATGTTGGATCCCTACTGCCTCAATACTCCAAAACCAACCAATATGAGTTTATGTTGGATCCCTACTGCCTCAATACTACAAAATCAACCAATATGAGTTTGTATAGGATCCCTACTGCCTCAATACTCCAAAATGTGCTGATTTGAGTTATTTTAGATCACAAAGCCTCAAAGGTGTATTATGCCCAATAAGCGACAATCCTTTAAATCCATCCGAATCCTCTTGCTCATGTTGAATACCCCAAGGGCTAGGTTAGGGTATACACAATGGTACAGATGACAAGTACAGTGTATAGACATTCCAATCAAAAATACTCAACAAATAAAAAAGAGATATCCATATGCGTGCCCACATTAACACTGCCTTTTGTCGGTAAGTTTTACTGAACAGCAGAAAAAAAAGAGAAAAAAGTTATTGTCAGTTGAGTAAGCCACAACTAACAGAACAGCGAAGCACTCTTTTGTCTAGAAAGTTGTGACATCCTTGTCATCTTTGCCTAAGTTATTGCAAGATTTAAAACGCATTAAATATCAAAAATTGGTGGCTGATGGTTTTTTCTGTAAACTCTAAACTACCCCAAAGCGTGGGAGTGTAACCTTGCCAACCTCTTTAAGCTTAGCTAAATCTACTATTAAGCAAAAGATTAGCGGCCTTGTTATGGTCCACAGATTTCTGCATTGGTGTTATGATTATGATCCCCAAACCGTCTTAAATCACAAAAGGGTACAATTTAGGGGGGTTAAATCACTGGTTAAACTTTTAAGCTTGGTACTGTAAATGCGTGAATACACAATGTTGAAAGTTGTAGCAAACGGTGCCCATAGAAGCGTGCCTCGAACTTCCCTCTTGGAGGAGCACAGCAGTTCTGTCTCTGGTAAAGGGGCACTTGTAATGTGGTGATTGTATTAAAACCTTGCAAAGGGCACAACAGCAAAAGCACAGGGCCCAATTTCATAGAGCTGCTAAGCACAAAAATTAGCTTAGCATGAAATTGTTGCCTTGATAAAAACAGGATTACCAACCCAATTTCCACGTGATTTTCAGGATAAGCAAACAATCAGCTGAATATCAGCAAAATGCAACAAATGGATATTTGGTTGGTAATTCTGTTTTTATCAAGGAAAAAATTTCATGCTAAGCAAATTCTCATGCTTAGCAGCTCTATGAAATTGTGCTCAGGGCACCACTGCAATAGCTGTGGGTGCCATTGGCCAATTTGAGGCCTGGATAAGAATATTGAGGCGTTATTGCCCAGGGGTTTTGGGCGTTGGTCTCAAATTCTGTGATTAACATGTACAGTCATGACATGGGTTTGAATCAGTTGCAACCTTTGCGTCATTGGGCAAGGCACTTCATACTCATATTTTGCTTCTCTCCACCCAGGAGGACAAATGAAATCCAGCAAGAGCTTTGGAGTAACCCTAAGGACAACTGGCATTGGTAATAAAGCAAACCACAATGGAGCTTTCAAATAAAAAAATTAAAACTCTTTCTATAGAGGTCATTTAAAAAATTGGAGACCATAAAAGATTAAAACAAATAAAGAAACATGAAAATTTAAACATCGTAAGGAGAACAGGTACATCAATTATTTAAAGTATGGCATTTTAAGTTGATATCTTATAAAAGCTGTTTAAAAAAAATAGTAAGCAAAGAAAAATCTTGCTTAGCAGAAACATGTTAACGGCCACACTACAATGTAATTATTGTTATTAAAACTGGTTCTCTGTTATAACATACTAACATTAAAGATGCTATGTCAGATTTTTGGCCCAAAACATAAAACCGCTCTAACAAAAACAAGTTTAACTTTTACTTTTAATGGTCAGGAACCATGACAACAATTTTAAATGTTTCTTATAAAACACATAAGAATTGGTCACGTGATGTATTGTCGGGATCCCAACAAAAAGTTTGAGCACTTTATTTCACTAGTACTAATAATTGGCTGACTTTTTCAAGCAATGGCTCAAATGAAAGCTTGTAACTTTCTCGACCCCTATCAAAATACCTATTGAATTTTAAATCAAAATTTTTGGGTCAAATCGGCCAGAAATCTGACATAGCATCTTTAACAAGAGGTATTTTTTATCTAAGCACCATTTTCAACTAACAGCTTTTAACTATAAAATCAGGCCAAGTTATTAAAGCTATGCTACATAGTCAAGTCTTGTACATATTGTTGTAGAGGCAGATTACCTACCTACAACCTGAGGCTCCGCCCCTCCCAAGCCAACCTCTTCTTTACACCACATAATATTGTATCTCTTGCAACATGTCCTTGTAAATGTTTCCTTATACCTCTTAGTAAATTAGATGTTAAGATCGTAGCACATCAATTTATGATTTCCATTTTGATATGGATATATTTTTCTGTGCGTTCAGGCATCCCTCCGTCACAATTATGCTGCAACAATCCCTAGACGGCCTCTGCAAATTTGCTGTTCCAGAAACGCGTATTTTTATGGATGCCTCAGAGACCTCCAGAAACGATGCAAGATTACAACTGACAACGTTGTGTCCCAGTAACCTCAATTTAATTTTTTTCTTTCTTGTTTTTTTTCATTTGTTTTTGTTCGACTGGGGCTCTCTCTCTGTTCAATACAGAAGGAGGATCTGTGCCGAAGCGATTGTCGGGAGTGGAGATAAATCGTCTTTTGGGTCTGTCAGTTGAGCTCGCACATGATATCAAGTTATCACACGGTCGGGCGTAGCTAAAACAGCACGTGGGTAGGCATTAAGGTCGCTGCGACTGATTGCAATAAATAAGATATGGGTTATATCTGACAGATCATGGAGGAAGGGTGTATAAAAAGGGTGACAGATTTTTAGCTAGCCCACACTTTCCCACTATAAAAACCTGACTGACGTTGTAGGAACTTGAGTGTGTTTATTATTCCAAGGATACATGTGCATTCATACCTCGACAGCTATATGTTCTGACACCTCTCTAATCCAATGTTTGTTCCGATAACCCCGGATCTATATGCTAGGGTTTGGGTTAGGGTTTGGGTTGGGATTTGGGATAGGGTTGGGGTTGGGGTTGGGATTTGGGATAGGGTTGGGGTTGGGGTTGGGATTTGGGATAGGGTTGGGGTTTGGGATAACCCCGGATCTATATGCTAGGGTTTGGGTTAGGGTTTGGGTTGGGATTTGGGATAGGGTTGGGGTTGGGATTTGGGATAGGGCTGGGGTTGGGATAACCCCGGATCTATATGCTAGGGTTTGGGTTAGGGTTTGGGTGTGGATTTGGGATAGGGTTTGGTTTAGGGTTTGGTTTAGGGTTAAGGTTTGAGTTATTACATGTATGTAAGGTAAGGTTTAGGGTTTGGTTAGGGTTTTGGTTGGCATTAGGGTTTGGCTCAGGTTTGGGTAAGAGTTGGGGTTAGGGTTGGAGTTTAGGTTCGAGTTGGCGTTAGGTTTAGGGTTTGGTTTGACATTAGGATTTGCCTCAGGTTTGGGTAAGGGACCGTGTTAGGGTTGGGGTTGGGGTTTGAGTTAGGGTTAAGTTTAGGGTTTGGTTAGGGTTTGGGTTGGAGTTCCAGTCCTTGTACCCCTCAGTGGGGTACTTAAAGACACTGGACACTATTGGTAATTGTATAAGAACAAACCTGTGAAAATTAAAGCTCAATCGGTCATCGAAGTTGCAAGATAATAATTAACGAAAAAACACCCTTATCACACAAAGTTGTGTGCTTTCAGATGCTTGATTTTGAGACCTCAAATTCAAAATCTGAGGTCTCAAAATCAAATTCGTGGAAAATTACTTCTTTCTTGAAAACTACGTTACTTCAGAGGGAGCCATTTCTCACAATGTTTTATACTATCAACCTCTCCTCATAACTGGTTACTACGTAAGGTTTTATACTAATAATTATTTGAAGTAATTACCAATAGTGTCCACTGCCTTTAAACCTATCCAATAAGAACACCCAATCAGACTTTTGAGATGATCCCTAAGATAAAGTGCCCGTACAGGAGAGTGATGTATCAAGCCCTTATACTTGTCTAGAAATGAAATATTTCAACTTCTGGTCAGACTTTGTTTTGAAAAGGCATATAAAAGTTGTTAAATTGAATTTCCAATGTCATGCAACAGCTTTCTAAGTAAATCCTTGTCGCTGTAATAACGTTTAAGTAGTTTGCATCCTGTTCACTTCATGTTCAATTAACACTAACGGCTGTGTTTGCTGCACGAGACATCCTATGTGTATGGAAATCAGACAAGAGTGCAGGATGGTAGACAAGACTAAACAACATCATTAACTCAATCATTCACTCCACGATGGACAAATTAAGGGATATGCTGACACTGAAGACGTGTTGGACAAACAACAAGATCGCAGCGTTAGACCTACAAGTACAAGCCATGCCACTCAACGCATGACATCATAACCAGGGTCGAACTTCATAAAGCTGATAAGCAGAAAATATTTTTTAACAAACTTCAGCAATTTCATTGCTAAGCAAAACTTGAGTCGGGCACCAGCCAAAACAATTCAAACTTAGGTAATTTTGGCCGGTAACCTATTTCTGCTACATGTAAGCCATACTATTCTGTACAAACCAAGTTTTTTGTGCTTACAGGCTTTATGAAATTGGGCCAAGGGCTCGACTATTACAGTCACTGAACCGAAGTACCGGCTGTCTTAGGCTGTGTCCGAAACGACGACTTCGGCTACAGCTACGTCTAGATCAGCGCGTCTACCAGTGTTGAAGAATAGCAGACACGCGCGATCTAGCCGTAGCTGTAGCCGAAGTCGCCGTTTCGGACACGGCCTAAGTCTATCAGGCACCCTCACCACCAAAAAAGTCTGGCAGTGGCCATTCATGATACCTGGGACTAAAAATCCCCTTTCACACGAGAGCAATTTAGCAAGGGTCCCTTGCTAAATTGTAGCATGGTTGTAACATTTTACAAAATGTATACCTCGTGTGAATGGACAATAATTTTTGGAGTGTCCAGGCTCCCTTGTCAAGTCTACCATTTTCCAAATAGGTTTCAACTGGTTACAATTTAAACTTATTTTGAGGGCCCTTGTCCATGGCCCCCCATGACCAAACCCACCAGAGCAACATTAATTCCTAAATAAAAACGGCTGCCTTTTCCCTCCAGAGTGTGAAGGTTTTATCATCCAAAATAACTCAGTTTGAATGGACCAAAACCCCACGGGTACACACATGTAGATGCACAATGAAAAACTGTCAACTTTTAAGCCTATTAAAACAACTGTTCAGTATCAAAATGTAGGCCGTATACACAGTACACAATTAGATCGATCTTCTCTCAGTGCCTGTTCATATCAAGAAATTGTTTATGTTACAATTTTTAGGAAGTTCTTTTTCAGAAAGCTTCTGGTCTTGATTAATGTTAGAGGCAGTGGACACTATTGGTAATTGTCAAAGACTAGCCTTTACAGTTGGTGTATCTCAACATATGCATAAAATAACTAACCTGTGAAAATTTGAGCTCAATCGGTCATCAAAGTTGCGAGATAATAATGAAAGGAGAAACCACCCTTGTCACACAAAGTTGTGTGCGTTTAGATGGTTGATTTCGAGACCTCACGTTCTAAATCTGAGGTCTCGAAATCAAATTCATGGAAAATTAATTCTTTCTCGAAAACTACGTCACTTCAGAGGGAGCCATTTCTCACTATGTTGTATACATCAACCTCTGCCCATTACTCGTCACCAAGAAAGGTTTTATGCCAATAATTATTTTGAGTAATTGCCAATAGTGTCCACTGCCTTTAATGTTAAATAAATTTTGATAAGGTAAATATTTTATGGGCATATCTACAAGCCCTGGGATTTTTGGCCCTGACAACGGTGCAAATTTTATTTTCTAAAAAAAGAAGTCTGCAGTTTGAAGGTTTCATTCCATTATCCCTAGACACTTGGTTTGAATTTTTCAAAACCCACGGGTAGGTGCACAATGACCAAACTGTCGACGCTTTTTGGAGGCTAACTGAGAGACACAGAGAGCTTCCCCGGGTTTCTTTTCAATGTCACATCAACGCTTTGATGTCTAACTTAACGGCACGCTAAGAGAGTGGCCGTAAAACGTGGACGGACGCCCTGTGCATGAGATAAAGGGAATCTTTTATCTACCGCTATATCTTTAGAACCAAACCCAAGCGCCACTATTCCCCTAATGCACCGTGCTCCAGTTTCTAATCTCTCCGAGGAAGGGAAAAACCTTGTTTTGTTTTCAGCCAGTTTTTTTTTTCTTCTTCTTCTTCGTTTCTTCCTTTCCACGATGTAGGCCAAAGGTACTAGTATTTCATTCAAAGCGTGTACAAGTTATTATTTTGATTTATTGTAATTGGCAAATTGTCAGAAGAGGTGCGGGGACATGTTTCTTGTCTCAGGTTTTATTATTTCAAAAGAATTTTAGAGAGTGTCTTCTTGGCTTTTAGTGAGTTTTAACTTTAATAACCTCACATTTTTTTTGGATTGATTTTTTCCTGGTGAAAACAAACTTTTATTATTAGTATTACTGGATGGTTTTCTGAAGAAAAATTAACGCCCAATAAATTGTTGCATTATGTAATGCCCGAGGGCAACAATCAGGTTGTTCTTGTAGAAGGGAAATGTCATTAAAAGTAGAAACTACCAACTTAATTTACAAATAATTATAAATGCATAAATAAAAATAATAGTAACAATTTATTTTTTTTCTTATAATATAAAAATATTTAAAATATTGCAAGGCACCAGCTGAAACACTGCATAGAAAAAGACAATTTGGCTGATAACCTTATTTCGGCTAAGCTTTATATTCTGTGGTTAGCAAATAATATTATGCTTTAAAGTATTTGAGTGTTATTTTTTTAGATTACCAGGGGAAAATACATTTACAAGTTAGCTGTATATTATTGTTTTAAATATGTAATTTACGTAGATAATACATTTATTTCAACATAGCCATAGTAGGTACGTGTACATATTTAAAGGGTCTTATGTACACTTACACAGTTTGAAGATGATGATCTAGTAGAAAGCTTCCCTTGAAATTTTACTTACTGAGGTGCTGTAGTTTTTGAGAAAAGAACAAAACAAATAATTTTCGTCTCAGTTTTAGCATGTAAAAACGTAATAACCAGTTATGGTATGGTTTTGGTATAATATCATAACTGGTTAATGGGATTTAGATGCTACAATAATTTTCGTCTTCCTGAGACGAAAATTATTTTGTGACTTGTTCACCCATTTCTTAAAAACTACACAACCTAAGTTAGTAATAATTGAAGGGAAGCTTTCCACTGTCGTTATCTTCAAACCTTGTAAGTTTAATGTAAATCTATGGACATTTTGAAAAAGTACCCGAATCCTTTAAATGGAAGGTACATGACAAAAAATGTATAATGGCTAACCAGAGAAGTACAAGAATTAATAATGCTTACAATTTACATGGAAGTTAAAAAAAATAATCACAAAGTAGGACAACAATTAGACCTAGGATGAGGCACAAGCTTTGCTACCGTACCAACGAACAGACACTACAACAAATAACACAAACCAACAGACTTACGCCCGGTTCACACTTTCATAGAAATTCTGACGCCACAAATTCACAATGAATAATTCGCTTCACAACAGTTGAACTATGTTCAACTCCTTTGAAACATTCACTGTGAAAATGGTCATCTGTCCTCAAAATTCGCTTCCCATTTGCACTCCCAGGAAGTATGAACGGGGCTTAACAACTCTGACAAACATGAAAAAACTTAAAGACACTGGACACTCACAAACGGTAATTGTCAAAGACAAGTCTTCTCACTTGGTGTATCTCAACATATGCATAATATAACAAACCTGTGAAAATTTGAGCTCAGTTGGCCATCGAAGTTGCAAGATAATAATGAAAGAAAAAACACCCTTGTCACCTGAACTTGTGTGCTTTCAGATGCTTGATTTCGAGACCTAAAATTCTACGCTTGAGGTCTCAAAATAAAATTCGTGGAAAATTACTCCTTTCTTGAAAACTACGTCACTCCAGAGGGTGCTGTTTCTCACAATGTTTCAAACTATCAACCTCTCCTCATTACTCATTACCAAGTAAGGTTTTGTGCTAATAATTATTTTGCGTAATTACCAATAGTGTCCACTGCTTTTAAAGACCAGCCCTGTATGCTTCATTTTTGAAAGGGCAAGGGCACCGAGGCATTGACAAGGGGGCATTGAGGCAATCGCCTTTGTTGCCTCCGTCTCAGGCCTGTTAGACAAAACATAATCTATAAATAATGTTATAAACTTTTTCTTTCATTCACCCCCACTCCCTGCTAATTTTAAAACTTAATGGGTTCTAAGAACCAGTTCCCCGGAATACAACAGAACTGTGCTGGGAAAAAAACATTTCCTGTTTCACATGTAAATCTTTTATCAATTCTATCAGAAATCAAACAGTCTACTTAAAGCCATTGGACACTTTCAGTAAACAGTATTGTCCAAGGCCTACACTTTGTATATCAAAACTTCTATATAAAATAACAAACCTGTGAAAAGGCTCAATCGGTCATCGGAATCGGGAGAAAATAACAGGAAAACCCGCCCTTGTGTCATGAAATGTGTTTAAAATAAATCCGTAATTCTCGATATTGAGAATTGGTGTTGTTTAAATGTTTTCTCAAAAAGTAAAGATTTCATGGAATAAAATTTCAAGAGAAGTCTTTCACCATTACCTTCTGTAAACCCTGTAAGTTATTTGTAAATCTGTGAACTTTTATTTTTTTTCTGTACCGATAGTGTACAATGGCTTTAAGAAAAAGGTTGGTACTCAATAAAAAGGTTTTCACTATATTTTAAGAGCCGAGTTCGACTACTCTAAACTATTCCTCTGAGGATGTTTTTTTTATACAGAATGGCGGAGAACAACACAAGAGGATTCCTTAGTCACTTATTAAGGATTCTATCTTTACCAAAATGCAGACAATATTCAGGATGTGGGTTTCTAAGTGAAACATGACCTTCCTCAGGAGTAAAGGAAGCAGTTTTTTTTCTTCATTTGGGAACAATTACCAGGTCTAAGAAGTCTGGATGGCGGCTCATCAAACAAAAGATACCCATCGGGGTATTAGGGGGGGTTGGTGTGTAGGAGGGAAAGAGGTTGAGGACGGGGCAGAGGTTGAGGGAGAGGGAGGCTGCTGTTTGCATGATTTGAAACCTTGATGTCATGATACGCTGGACACCTTAAAATAAAAACTGATTTACTTGAAATTTCAGGGGAAAATTTTTTCTGACTATTGGAATATACAAATAATTCACTCTAAAGTCTAATTCCATGAAATCTTTGATAAATCAAACATCTTTCTGATGTTTCTGATAATGATAGTTGATGGACTTAGGGGTAGATGGCTCAGTTGGTAGAGTGCCGGCAAGTTAATCCATAGGTTCTTAGTTCCAACCACGCTGTATTCAATTTTTTTTTACCCCAAATCATTTTTATTCTGAACTGTTTGAGTTGGCTTAATTGTCAGTTAATCACATTTTTGCCCCCTTATCAAGAAGCAATTAAAATAACAATTGAATTAAAAAGTTGCTGACAATATATTTTCAATACACATTTGAATCGTCTTTAAACCCCTTTTTCTTGGGTTTGTTCTCTTGCATTTTTCTACTTTTGAACCAGACGTGGTATCGACATGGGATTTTAACAGCATTAAAGCTCTGAAGAAAAAGAAAAAAAGTAAAAAATATAAAATGATCTGTGTCAACAAATAACTCATTTTGCTTGATCGCGCCACAAATGTTGATGCCAGATGCATCATTTGATGCCAGATGCATCATTTGAAAACAACTTTTTTTACCCCTTACCTCCCCCTACAGCGGGGAAAGAAAAATAGCATTTGTTAACTAAGCTGTTTGAAAAAGACTCAGTAAGCATCCATAGTCAAGGATGACAACAGAAGTCAAACCCATCCACCAAAAAAAAAACACACATTCGCAAAACAGGCTACCGGCAAAAAGCTTTTGATACACTAAAACCTTATTATCAGAGTTTATGCTAAGAGCAAAGAGGACGTCACGTAATTTAGCTTACACATTTCCTCATTGGCCCTTTTAACTTGACGATTTTATTTTGTCTCTCCCTGTTTTTCTTTCCTCCTCTCCCTCTCTTTGGATTTCCCGAATAAGCTACCTATCTACCTGTATCACACTTTCTCATCTTTGCCGTACTCTTATTAAAAGAAACCTACGGGGAGACGCGGGCAGTCACAATTTAAGATGCCATTATGTCTTACTCTGCGACCAATCGGAACTGTGTCTTCAAATGGAGATAAATTTGACTTCAGGAAATGGGGAAGAAAACCTCGGAGATGGAGAGAGAGAGAGAGTGGGGGCAAAAGAGCTGGGATACTTACGACTCTACCGTCCCCGTGGATCGTGATTAGATCGCGTGGCGGATTAAGACCGACCGGAGATCAATAACACCCGATGCCGCTCCCTTCCTCCTAGAGTCTCTGAGCTCTCCGGATTTGCATTTTAATCTTCCTAATGGCCACGCTAATCTCCCAACGGGTTATGGGTTAATCTGTTAATGGACGTGGGGGGGAGGAAGCTCGGTGTTGGGGGAGGGGATGCGGACTCTCCGTTTGCAGGATATTACGCATGGCTGCTTGGATTATCTCGACCAGCGGAACCATTTATTGACGCCGGCAGGGCTTGAGACTCACTGGAGTCATGATCTTAAGTGGCTAAACCTTAGGAAAATAGTCAGATTAAGTGTAAGGCGAGAGGGGGGCGAGTAGGCCCTGTGAATCACTAGAGTCTTTTTGGCCGCAGGAGTCAGGGTTTTTCTTTTTTTCCTGTTTGACGAGGCAAAGTGTAAGGACAGTTTTGCATTTTTTTTTAACAAATCAAACTTCAACTCTGAAGTTGGTTTTTATTTTTACAAAAGCTTGTGAAGTTAATGGTTTCTGTGACGGTGAAGATGTGCAAACTTTGAAATAACTGGTTGGTAAAGGTAGGATCATCGTTTGGTTTTTACAAGGAAGGTAATAGTAATAATAACAACAATTCTTATATAGCGCATTTCACAATAACCTATCAATGCGCTTTACATAAGTGCCCTGGTCATAGGGCCAATAACATCCCTTTTTTAAATGTTTCTCAGCTCCCTTGGTAGTATACAGCCTGGGCAACAGTTTATATCGCTCCACAGGCTTTTTCATTCACAATATCAACCTCCACCCTCGCAGGTACCCATTTAAACCCCTCATGGAACAGAAGCAATTATAGTAAAGTATCTTGCTCAAGGACACAAGTGTCACGACCGGGATTCGAACCCACACTCTGAGGTAACATTTGGTTTTTGTTAAAGTAATTTTTAGCAAAATTATAAAGAAAAATTACAATAAAAGTCATGTAACGTAACATGTATAGTTTAAATTTTGACATATTCTTACTATAGATAAAAACAACTACCCATGAGACTCAGACTACACATGTACGGAAATCAAACAACATCAAAAGGCCTGTTACGAACCATGGTTGAAACAATTAGTACAGTAGTAAAAAACTAAATGAATAAACTAGTCGCCCAAGTTGCCCAGGCTTTGACCCCATGGAATGGCATGTCAGGACCGAGTAGTCAAGCGCACCAGACTGACTTTAGCTCTGGTGTTTCTGATCAGCAGAGTGTTGGTTCGAATCCTGCTTGACACTGCCTTGTGTCCTTGACAATTATTGATTTATCATTTGGATGGGAAATGAAGCACTACAGATCCCATGTATTGTGTCGAGCACATAAAAAGAACCCCGTCGACCCATCACCCAAATGTTTTTGGTATGGTTGGCTGCAGATTGTGCACAATAAGCGGGTCATACAGTATAGCTCCCCCAGGCACCTTGAAAGACACGCTTCATATATATGTAAAGAACTGTGCTTTATACCAAGTTGTATTGCTATTTTTGCTTTGATCTACAAAAAAGCCATTTCACTTCCATGTGAAGAAAAAAATTGAAGAGGAAAACGATGCAACAATCTTACACGTATTAGTGATCTGTACTACTCAGGCATGCAACTGCCCGTTAAAAAAAAGGAAAGTTTTCAAAGGCACAACGCACATGCGGAGCGAGGCAGCGGAAACGCCACGGGAAAAGAGACCCACAATGGTACCATAGAAAATGTTGAGGTTTATTATGCTCCGAGGTGAATTGTCAACATGTACATGTACTAGGCTCATTTTACATTATTGTAGCTGTACATTGTTGTTGCCAGGCTAAAAAAAAAAAATAATTGTTTTTCGATAAATAGTTACATGTATGTAGCTTAACGAAGTTGACCTAATTAAGTCAAGTTACAATTGTAAACCTTTATTTCATTTTATGAAACCCCTGAAAAAAGTATGTAATTCAAAAGTCAAATGCTAACACACAAAAAAGCTACATGTATGGATTTGTGAGGAGTTAAATGGGTTTGCGAGTTGGAGATAAATGTCAAATGGTTCGGGGCAAGCTTTTTGTCATGTTTGTATAGCAACCTCCAGATGAGCAAACCCTGGTACCATTGTGTCATACACATAAATTCAGAATTGTGTTCGGTTATTTGCTGTCTCTTGTAAATTTGAGCCGCGTAAAAGCTTGCCCCAAATCATGTGACATAGCAACTGTCTTGATAATCTTAGGAATTCAAATTTTAGCGATAATTTGTGATGTATTTTTAAAGTATTACGCATCAGCTGAGAATACATAGAATGCACATGTGTTAGTCAGAAGTCAGAATAGCCAAAGAGTTGAAAAATGTAAACAGTTTTTTTTTTTCTGCAATCATCATGACCACCTACCCACACACCCTAAATGTTGACTTTTAATTTAATGAATGGCTTTAATATAATCCACTGTAGAAAAGCGTTATGACTCAAATGGATGAGATATTTCTGATCAAAGGTCTCTCACAGGTAGTTTTCAATTGCTTTTCTTGGCTGAAACAAACAAAATTTGAAATTATTGGTTAATCAGGCAAGAAATTGACAATCTTAGCCAGCTGTGTATTTTTGTCTTCTTCTTTTGATATACAGGGAATGATTTTGTCTAGCAATTTTGCATTGCGAAAACTTTAGACTGAAGTTTATTTTGTGCATACTGAATGCTGATATGGAGTAATAATAATTATAACAATTTCCGGCATTTATACTGCGCTTTTCCAAAGCATGATCAAAGCGCACACAGACACGTATGGTGATGTTTGAGTAGCAACTGATACATTTTATTTGAAAATCGTCTGCAATTTCGAGATACAGGGAACGATTTTGTCTAGCAATTTTGCAAACTTTAGACTGAAGTTTATTTTGTGCATACTGAATGCTTATATTGAGTAATAATAATTGTAACAATTTCCGGCGTTTATACTGCGCTTTTCCAAAGCATGATCAAAGCGCACACAGACACGTATAGTGATGTTTGAGTAGCAACTGATACATTTTATTTGAAAATCGTCTGCAATTTCGAGAGAATTTTTTTTTTGCAATTCTGAATGGCCTCTAAGGAACTTGAATCCGTGTAGTCATCATTCCGCGAACCTCGACGCACAGACGTCTCAATAACAAACTTGGCGGATTTCAAGCCAGGGCAACATTATTTGTTTAATATTTCACTTTTGAGCCATAGAGTGCAAAACCTTGGTGTCCTTTTGAAATCCCCCTCCTGGGATGAACAGCCAAGTAGAGATTAAGAGATTACTGTACACTGTTTCATTGGAGGATTAACCGCTAAGAGGATTAAGAGGGCTTTCTTCTCGCTGCGTCTTACCCTTTTCAGGTTTTTATCTTTTAATCTTGTGGCAACCTTGTCCTTGCACTTTCTCAGTATCAATTTTCATTCTGATTTCAAAGGGCGGCATTTGAAATACGCCCGTTTCAACGTCACGACCGAGCACATTAAAGCGTCTTGAGGGACTTAACCAAAGGACAGGTTACTCCGAAGGTTTCAGCGCAAGACAATTGGAAAGATCTTTTGCATATAAACATGATAAAAGCAGGGTATTATTGTCACTTTATTTCACAAAAGACAACTCTCTGTTTTCTTGCTGAGTCCATCATAATGCTTTTTCATACAACATAAACCTCTTTATAAATACTGGCAATCTAACTTTTTAAAATTATAATTTAGAGACTTAACCAAAGGTTTCTCTGAAGCTTTTTTAGCACAAGACAATTGTAAAAATATCCTTTTGCTAACATGAAAAGAGGGTATTATTGTCACTTTACTAGACAACTCTCTGATAACTCTCTGATTTCTTGCAACTCCATGATTAATGACACAACACTTATAATGCCTTTTTTGTCTTAAACATGCATTGTAAACTCCTTTATAAATCCTGGCAAAGTAACTTCTTTAAATCGTAATTGAGGGACTTAATCAAAGGACCAAAGGACAAGTTACTCCAAAGGAATTTAACCAATGGACATGTTACTCCGAAGGTTATAGCGCAAGACAATTGGACAAATATCTTTTGCATAAAAATGATAGGCCTAAAAGAGGGTAATAACGTCACTTTGTTTGACAATAAAAAAAGTTCTCTGATTTCTTGCAAATTCCATCATTCATGACACAACACTAATAGTACGTTTTTTTTCTGTATCATAAACTTACTTTTAAATCCTGGCAGTATACCTTTTAAAAATCACTCCTTGATGACCTCTCACAGGACTTTATCACTCTGTCACATCTTTAAAAAAAATATTGATGCTCTTAAAGCGTACTTTTGGATACTCTGTAAGAATACCAAAACACTTAATACAGCATCTAATGCCCAAAGAGCTCAGAGCAATTTACATAAAAAGAACGCCTAAAATACAAACAACCACAATTCATGCACACAAAATCCACAAGAATTAAACGAAGAAGGAATTTTCATTAACAAACAACTATCACAAAATTTAAAAGATTTCAGGATTTGTGTATTTAAAAAAAATTAATAATAAACTAGACATTAGGTGTTTGTGAACAAACACAAAGCTGTTCCGTGTTCTTTTGCTTGGGTTATGAGCTAAAATGACCAAGGAGTCTATCATTGAAAAAAAGAAGAAAATGCTGAATGAGTTTTGGTGCCACGTCCGGTTGACCCGGAAGTAGAGGTCGACATGGGGTCATGGTAACCTAAGGCTAATCTCCAATGTCCAAGGAGTCTCTAACTGAGAACAGTTTGAAAATCGATATTGCCACACTTTGGGTTGACCCGGAAGTAGAGGTCAACTTGAGGTCACGGTTTTTCAAAATTAATCTCCAATCCGCTTACTGTGTTTTTCAAACATCATCGTGTCATGCATGCACACATGTTATGTTGGGCTAACAATTGAGAAAAAGGCAACACTATCGATATAAAGATAAGAATCTAACTTAAATATTACAAAAAGAAATATTTGTTTAGTTTTGGGGGCTAAAAAAAATATTTTTCCCGTGCGCAGATTCGAACTCGCATGTATCAGTGAAGTAAGCGCGACTGATGACCACTAGGCTATGAGGGCCAATACAATAATCGAGGGTTTACATGTATGTATTTCAACAGAGGGGATTATGATCCGGCAAAATAATTCTCGTGTCATGATTTTGCGAACATTGTCACTAAATATGAACTGCTAACGCCTTTAACTATTAAGTAGGGTTGAAATGTAGTATTAGATGCCTTTAGGGGTTTTTTGACGAGGACGTCGATGTCGCACGTTCGTCCACGAAGAAAACACCTCGGAGTCTAAATTTGACATTTTTTCACTCATTTCTCAAAAACTACAACACCACAGCAAGTAATATTTTATAACTATTAAGTAGGGTTGAAATGTAGTATTAGATTGCCTTAAGGGGGTTTTTGACGACGACGTCGATGCCGTCAAAAACCCCTATCTAATTATGCACGTTCGTTTTAACGAAAACCCATGCACAGAGTAATTGGTCCAGAACGCGGTTAGAAAAACAAGGACAAATTTAACGCACGTTCTAACGAAAATCCTAAATGTCCGTACTTTGTGCGTGTACAGAGTAATAGTAATGTCCAGAACGCGGGTAGAAAACAAAATGGTATAGACTCCTCTCAAGAAGTCAACAACTCATTGAGGTACATACTGTGTTGTATTACCAAAGAGAATGTTTCACAATAACATGAAAGTGACTGCATCAAAATTACAAATTAAAAAATTCAAATGAAGACCACGTGGTTAATTAATGAAGAATTTTTACACTTTTTTGTTAGAGTAAAGCTTATGTTCTAAGCTATTTACCTATTTTATCCTCATACTTTAGGAGTAGGGGCCTGAACAAAAACGCTGTACAAACGCTATGGGGTTTTAGGCGGAAACAAAGAATAATAATAATAATAAAAACTAGACATCAAGTGTTTGTGAACAAACACAGAGCTGTTCCTTTTTAATTTTCAAGGTTCAAGGGGTCTATAATTGAAAAGAAACTGAAGATCGGTTGCATGGTTCTTGAGATATGGTCCCACTTCCGGTTGACCCGGAAGTAAAGGTCAATTTGGGGTCAAGGTAGTCCAAGTTCAATCTTTAGAGCTCAAAGGGTCTATAACTGAAAAGAACTTGAACATTGTTTGTGCAGTTCTTGAGATAAGGTCCTAATTCCGGTTGACCCGGAAATAAAGGTCAACATGGGGTCATACCTACCCGATGCGATTGCCCAATGCCAAAGGAGCCCATAACTGAAAAAGTCTGAAAATCGGTTGGGTTGTTTTTGAGATAAGGTCCAACTTCCGGTTGACCCGGAAATAAAGGTCAACATGGGGGTCTCAGTTTTCAAAGTTAATATTTAATGCCTAAGTAGTCTATAACTAAAAAGAATTTGAAAATCGGTTGTGTAGTTCTTGAGAAATGGTCCCACTTCCGATTGACCCAAAAGAAGAGGTCAAAATGGGGTCACGGATTTTCCCCAACAAAATTTAATGCCTTAGAAATCTATAACTAAAGAAAAAAATTAAATCGGTTGTGTAACTCTTCCGATTTGGTCCCACTTCCGGTTGACCCGGAAGTAGAGGTCAAATCGGGGTCACGGTTACCCGAGGCAATTCCCCTATGCCTAATGAGTCTAATACTAAAAAAACCTTTGAAATCGGCCGTACACTTCTTGAGATATAGTGCTGCAAAGAAAAACTCATTAAAGCTTCTAATTAGCATAAATTAACATGTGATGACGTCACAGTCTTAAAATTGTATTTTTCGTACTAATAAATTTCATAAGGTACACGATGGTATGCAACTTACCCCAATCCAATGCCTTTTGCAAAATCTCAATTTTGAATTGCATTAACCGTGGAGAAGCTATTGTACTGCGTTGAATGTGACTGCATCCAGTTTATGAGGAACTACGTTGTACCCATGATGCCAAGATTTTTAATTAATCGTTAATTATAGACGTACTTTGATTGATTTTAATGGACTGAAACATCTCTTATTAGAATCAGTTACTCCAATCCCCAAGGAGTCTATATCTACAAACAGTCTGTTAAACGGCTGTGTAATTCTTGAGATATGGTGCTACAAAGATTTCCCAATTAAATATGCAAATGAGGGTCACGTGGTTAATTAACTAAGAATTTTAAAACTTTTTTGTTAGAGTAAAGCTTATGTTCTAAGCTTCAATTTGATATATGATTTAACTCTTTTGACCTTATGGTTTAGGAGCTAAGGAATAAACAAAAAACGGCGGAAACAAAGAATAATAATAATAATAATAATAATAATAATAATAATAATAATAATAAAAATAATAAAAATCTCGACGAAAACAATAGCTGTTCCGACTGGATCGGAACAGCTAATAATAAAAATCTCGACGAAAACAACACCTGTTCCGACGGTAGGTCGGAACAGCTAATAAAAATTGAACAAAAACATGAATGCTGTATCGACTTACTGTGCATACATGGACTGCACTGCACTTTGGCTCTTTTGCTGTTTGCGAAAATTACTCCCAAAACAGCGAAGCACGACTATTGTGATGACGTCAGGTGACTCAGGTCAAAACTAGATTTTGTTGATTAGATTAGATTAGATTCTCCTTTATATGTTCTCTCTCAATTGTGGTCCGCTGGCCAAAGGGCAGTTAAAACCACCGAGGGGACCAGTCAAAATTCTCTACAACTAGTATGGCTAGCTACATAGGTTTTAGCTTGCCTCAGCCACTGCTACTTTTGTACCTCTTATAGGTCAAATGTAACCCTTTATATGAGACCACTCATTTCTGTAATCATCCAAAAGCACCCAGACATTACTAATAATTGTTCATTTTTTTGTTCAAATTTTGTTTGGGACTCTAAATCTTACATTAAATTTTGTTGGAGTGTTGCATTATGGCAAAATAAACATAGACATGTGACATATGCTCCACCAATCAAATGACAAGGATCTGAGTGTGCAGTATGTAATATTATTTATTTATTTATTTATTTATTTATTTATTTATTTATTTATTTTGTTTTTACATGTAGGGGAAGTGGAGACAACTGTTGGGTAATATTTTTATTTGTTATCTATCAATATGCTTATTTATTTATTGTATTTATTTATTTATATTTATGTTACTAAATATCGCCAGCTGGTGCCCAGAGTGAATGGGGGGTATGGGGGGCAATTGTGTGTTGTGTTCTCACTGGTGAAAATCTTTTTGTAAACCACACATGGGTCTGAAGCTTGACCAGTTTAATTATGAATCATTACCTATTGACTGTTTAGTAACAGTAATTTTGGTACATTTGATTTTTTGACTTCGCCTCATTGTCATTCATGTAGCCAATTTCAGCAACATGTCATCATTGCAAATGTGGTATCATTTTAAAGTGGAACACTTCAGCTTTGTATTTGATATAACTTAAACAAACAGAGGAATAAATGATAAAAATATACTTGATTGAAAAAAAGTTTCCTAACTTCTTGTGAGCAGTTTAGTTCACCAAAACAAAACTACAATATACAACGATTTCCCTGATTTGACAAAATGTGATGCGATCACACAAATAAAGTCGTCCGGCGAGCCGGATCAGTTTTCATATTTTTTTTACATTTGAATAGAGAATTTAATATAGGTTTGCTGCTGTGCTTCTACATCCAAGTGGATACCACCTTTAGTTCAAAAGTTGTGAAAGTATAAACACAAAGAAATGCGAGAGAATAAAACTTGGGTGGGTTTAAAGTCATATTATGCATTTTAAAACATTGTAAAAAAAAATTAATTCAATACTAATTATACCCATTTTTAATGTTATTTATCAGGAAGGAAGTTGCCAATATAAATAAATATATTTATTTTGTCATATGAATAATTCACATTAATTTTTTGGACAAATTTCACCCTTAAATTGAGGATTTCAACCTGTGATCTCTACCAATTGAGAGAGAACCCATGTCGACAGTCTTCCTATTTGTTTGAAGGTGCCAGGGAATAAATCTAATTGCGCACATGTGTACATGTACCAAACAAGTGGCAGTACGGAATCAACTCAAAGAGAAGCGGCCATTCTATTAGAATGTTAAGAAATAAACTACAAAGGAAAATGATTGATATAAAGTTACTTTTAATTCGCCTTCGGGGTGAGCACAAAAAAAGAATGCTGGCAGTCTTCCTATTTTTGTCTGGATCAGAAATCATTCAACCTTTAACTACATGTACCATACAGCCAGTGAATAAGTAAACCCAATACACCACGCAACCTGAGAAGGTGCACCTTAAGGGGATACAACGTTTGATTTCAAACATCCAGAAACAAATCACAACAGCAATGTTTTATAAATCAATTTTTGTGGTGAACAAAGACATATTTACTCAAATAGGATTTGAACTGGCAACCTCCAAATTACCTCTCAATCATTCTACAAACTGAGCTACATTAAATCTACTCCCGCCAAAAATGCTTGGACCACCCATTCCTAAGGTTATATAATACAATTCCCTGTCCACTTCCCATTGACAATAAAAAATGTGTCCCCCGCCCCCTACTTAATGTTGACTGTAACGCAGAAGTTACTGTAACTTAGAATAAGATGGGCAAATGGAACCAACATTGAATGGGGGCAAGGGAGGGGGGCAACAAGATATGGCCGGGATTGCAGCCCTAGTGTTTCCAAAATTTTGTGACCTCTTTGTTCTGGGATGCCAGTCAGACGCCATTATAGCCAGGGATCACACTGAGCAGTACAGGGATCAACTTGATGGGTATTGCAAACACACACAAAACAAAGCACCCATTTATGTAGGTGTCCTCTGTTTGCAAGTCTATCATTTCACAAATATTGGCGCTAGAGTCTAACTTGTGTTCTCTCAAAAAGTTATAAAATTATCAATAGCTTAAACTAAATTACAGTGCTCCTTCCTTCCTCCATGTTCTTACCAAGTAAGTTTTTATGGGCATTAATTGTTGAAGTAATTACCATCCATGTGACGGACACAGAAACTGCACGGTCGAGTGTAAAAGGTGTGACGTCAGCAAATTTGTGCATCCGGATCTCACTTTCTGCTTAATAGTTGTAAATATTTAATAAGATACATCATTATGCCATGCTGTCCTGTTGGGGAAATTGAGTGAGCACCCCAGCAATGGCGTCAATCACT
Organism: Asterias rubens; assembly: GCF_902459465.1. Classification (NCBI taxonomy): domain Eukaryota; kingdom Metazoa; phylum Echinodermata; class Asteroidea; order Forcipulatida; family Asteriidae; genus Asterias; species Asterias rubens. Next base: position 5,307,635 of record NC_047077.1, read on the forward strand.
TGCAGATACGGAGAGCTCTACATAGAAACTCAATTATGGGAAGGATACTACATAAACTCCAACAATGGATAACACCTTCAAATTTAGAATCCCACTCACGTTTTCCTTTTTTTAGTTAGGACTAGAGTGACAAAGTACCAGCAGGCCTTGTCAGGTGGGGGAAGCCTTTATCCCACAAGCCCTATCCCATCCCTCTCGACACCACTGAAAAACCACACTGAGGGTCTCAAGCCAGACTACTAATCCAGGCTATAGTAATTTGTCTCTTGTGTGATTAGCTTTGCATGCACAGATACAGGGACTGTAGGAGGAAGAACCAGCATGGCCAGTTTTGAAACAGGAAATGTGAAGGCATGTCAATCATTGCCTGTGATTAAGTCATCCTTGCGCAATCCAGCACTTTGTAACTGCCCATTATTAAGAGGTGCATGAATGATGATACACCTACAGTAAGGCAAACTAAAACTGCCTTAGAAATGACACTCAAAGAGTGCCGTGTCTGTAGTTATCTGTGCGTATCAACTCTGACGCCAATTTGTAACACGCTGCTTTTTGAAAGCTGTATTGTGACTTTCAATTATCCCTGATTTTAACAACTCGCTGCTAAAATATAGGGTTCAAACTGCCTCTAGCCATGCTAGCTACCAGTCAATTAGTAATCTACATTTTAGTTGGTAAGACTAAGACACTGCTCTAGAATTGCAAAGGTCTTGGGTTTGAATCCCACCCAAGTAATGTGCCTGTGATTTTTTTCCAGAACTCGGGAGAGTATTGAACTAACAAAGATCGATCAGTTAAGAGTAAAACCAAAATGTCTAGTTGGTAAGACACTGACTCTAGAATTGCAAGGGTAGTGGGTTCGAAACCCAACCGAGTAACATGCCTGTGATATTTTTTCACAGGACTCGGGAAAGTACTGAGTAGGCCTATCAAAGCTAACACACATCGGTGTATGGGTAAAAAAAAAATATATATTATTCTTTATCCCCGATACAAATTTAACATCTCTTATAAAATTAATATTGTTTAATCCCCAATGCCCTTTTTAACTAGAACAAAAAGCGAGGACGTTAAAAATGCACGCCCTCGATTGGTTGAGTAAGAGTGGGCGTTTTATGCATGGAGCAATGCGACCAATAGCGGGCGTGCATTTTTATTGTTCTTGTTTTCGTTCTCATTATCAGGGCCTGTGTGACCGGGCTTTTAGAGTCCCAGTCAGGATGGGACAGAAAGCTGTTGGTCCAGTGTATTGTGAAAAGCATGTAAAAGAGCCCCCGATTGTAAAGAGGAGGGGTTCGCCCGCCTGTTCCTGGTTTGATTTGCTGCATATTGCGCACAGTGCCTTATAAACCATTCATGGGGATATGTAAAAGAAAAAGGTTTCATACTTCCAAAAACGTAGCTCCGAATACCATTCAAGAAAGAAAAAAAACAGAGCTTTGGGATGCCACCTGGTGTGATGAAGCACTACGGTAATTTTGGGTTGTCAGGGGATCATTGAGTGATGGACTTTAGGCCCTATATTGGGAGCTGATTTTACTATTATTATTATCAATATTAATATTGAAACTCTACATTTACACAACTGACATCAGACACGTTTACAACAAAGCCTGTGCAGACAGCAAAGAATAAGTTACGCACTCTAAAGCTTAATGTAATTTCTATGGTACAACAATATCTGAGAAACCTAGGCCTCTATGTATGATGCAAAGTTGGCGAACAACTTGACAACACGTACGTATTGTTCACTGGTGATACTTCTTTTAAATCATTGACATCGTCAGCGCCACCCAAGAGACACATGAATCACATAATCAGCAAAGCAAATCATACTAAGAAAACCAATTTCTTCAGAGAAGAAAGGCCTTTGGTGAAGAAAAAAAACCGGGAAAAAGACACACTTTTGGGATGTACGACGTAACTTAACACCAACTTAAAAATGCAACTAAACAAATATTGGATGCATTAAAAGGGACTTAATCGTGACAATGATGTATTCTCCACATGAACAAAAAAATTTACTGTGGAAGCCATGAAAACTTCTGAAAAAACAATACCACACAGAACAGCTCAGACACGTCAGATGAGTATATTCTGCAAAAAGTCAGAATGTTACAAGAATCCAGCATACCATGGCAGATTATCGGCCGTGGCTCATGGCTGAGATTCTGCGAATCATGGTGAGTGCCTGTATGTACTGAGTACTCCTACAATATATTTTCTCTCAACACAACATCAAATCACAGTGCTTCCTTTAGTCAAGTCAGGGTTTAACTGCGGTAATGGTATTTTTCAACAAAAATTCCAATAAGTTCTGAAAAATAATACCAGTGGTGGACATGGTTTTGAACCCTGACCAAAAAGGGTTAAAAGGCAACGTATTGTATGATTGTTTTAATCTCAAATAAATATAAACGGACAATAAAACTAACCTGTGACATTTATTTATAGGTGTTTTTTTAGATATCGCTGAAAGTCTGGTGCGATGCCGATTATATCCATGCCGGAAGATCATTCCGTATTGAAAAACACAGCCTGAGAAATGTTTCTCAGATTAAAATTATTTTGGATCCCTTTCTCTAAAATCATATTCCTTAGAGGGAATGGCTTATCAAAATGTTAAATACATTATCAACAGCTGCAGTGCTTCTCACCAAGTTTTTTAAGGTCAATAATTTTTGGATTACACTGACTAAAGGTATACCCTCACTTTGAAGGAAAACCCTCACAAGCTTTATGAATATTAAGGAGTGTTAAAACTGTTGAGACTGAGCCTTTGATACATACCATGCTTTGGGTCATCCTCTTTGGTTTGAGTCTTAGCTGGCGAAGGTCCCCCCGTCACATCAGCTGATTCACGACAAGGTTGGGGGCTGGCTTGCTTCCTTTTTCGAGATGCGGCAGCCACGGGGGATATGGAGGCTTGCACTTGGCACTGGCTTGACGTCGAGGGCGCCATTTGGTCCTCTGGTGCAGGAGACACGATGACGACATCTTGATTGACATCTGAGGTTGAAGGATCTTCTGAGAAGGAGGTTGCAGGCTTGACAGCCTCTTGTGGTGAGACAATCTGTTTTTAAAGAAGAGTAATTGTTAATCAAAAATATTTTTTTATTTACACTTGTAAGTAAAATCAGTGTATACATTTTAAGCACGATGGATGAGGGGTCCTATTGGTGACAGTTGAATTTGGTCAACAGCCCAAATCAGTCAATGAAGACACTCAACATTATAAGAAAGTGGCCATCCGGCCTTGTGATGTTACGCAATTTACTTAAAAAACAATTTTGTTCATTCTTATAATTGTACCCCGTACTCATGATACCAGTACTAATTATGTGCTTCTTCTCGTCATTCTTCATTCCACGTTTCAGTTTCTAGTTTATATGATTTACATTCTTGTTCAATCTTACTTGTACATTGTAGCTCATTAGGTCGCCTTAGCTTTGTTGTTTGTCTTGTTCTGTCCCCTGTCTGTCATGATGTGATCCCTTGTAAGTAAATTTCTTTTCGGTATCTTACTACTATAAATGCATTTCTAAATTAAGCTTCACTTCTATACAAGACTTGGTCTTTTGAAGTTATGCCTCCATATTGCCTAGCTACTTGATTGTGTCTCATCTAATTATAAGGCTACTCTAGTATTTGTACGTGGACTTCTGTTCTTTGTACACTTCTGTTCAATTGACCTTCTCTGTAGTTACTGTACATTTTGCATGGAAAAACAAATGTAGAGAAATTAATTGAATTGAGAATTACTAGAAAAGCCAAATGAGATAAACGTACCCCTCCATCCTCTCGACAGTCGAAGACAGGTTTTACAATAATAAAATTAAACACTTTCAAATGTACACAATTGCACCGTAACTATAGGGTTTGCCAAAAAAAAAATTATTAGTTAAGCCAGCAAGACCAGGTACACTACACAAATAGATTGTCATTTCAATAGTTCATCGTTTTTTCCTTGTTACTAAAATGAAACAGGGATGCTTTTCAACACTGAACTACGCATGTAGCCAGCCACACTAAGATGTTTTAAGACACTGTACACATGGTCACGAGCAACGGAGAGCTGTTGATAGCATAAAACATTGTGAGAAACGACTCCCTCTGAAGTAACATAGTTTTTGAGAAAGAGGTAATTTTTCACTAAAATAATAAAAGACTTCCGGCCAGAACTTCAGAAGCCTTTTATTCCTATCTGAAAGCACACTATTTTGTACAACAAGGGTGTTTTTCTTTCACACTTTCTTGCAACTCTAATGACCAATTGAATCCAAGTTTTCACAGGCTTGTTATTTTATGAATATATTAGGATACCCCAAGTGAGAATACTGGTCTTTGACAATTAGGGCCTACCAAACGCGTTCAGTGCCTTTAATTGCCATTTGGCCAGAGGACCATGCTGTTTAAACGGGAGAATGATGCACATACATAAGGCCTGGGCGACTAGTGTCAAAGTCGCAACTACCGTTTTTCAACTACTCACTTAATCGTGCGGCCACGACTTCTAACAAAATAGTCGCAACTACCTGTTTGGTGAACAAATTGTCACTCAGGACTATTCATGACAACATAATTTACTTACAAAACCAATTTAGACATCAGTGACACAATCTTTCACATCCTTTTACTAGTGCTTGCAGCACGCATTGTCATAATGCATCCGAGAGTTAAAAATAAGTCGTGACTGACTGGTGTCGTGGTCGCGACTTTTTCAGGTGTGACTAGTCGAGTGGTAAATTTCACTAGTCACCCAGGCCTATAAAGATTTATCACCAAAGTGGCCTTTTCATATTTGCCAATATTGTTATAATAATACATATTTTAAAAGTACACAGGGACTACAGGATATTGTTTTTTTTTTTAAGTTGAAAAGTCTGACACAGATTTCAATGTGTTGAAATTATTGCAGAGCCAGGAAATTTCCAGAAAATAATTATGAAATGGTCTGATTTGATGTTTCGGAGAGCATTGGTACATGTAGGCATTGCTCTATCTATGGTTTAATGGTTTAACTGAGAATTTTCTAATATAATAATAATATTTACTCACGAGCAAATCTGGTCCCAATTTCCTTGGTGCTAATTGTTAAAGCCTAACTAAACGGCTGAGGCGCTTCAATTTAGATGAGACTTGACTTAAAATATGTTATTTATTTATTTAATATTTATTCAATTACAGGATAGAAAACTGACAAAATTCATTAATTTTGTTATTTTAAACAAAAATCAATTAATTAATTTTCTTAATTAATTTAATTAAAACCTTTCTGGATCTGAAATCAAACCTGAGACAGCGGCTTTTGATTACAAATGTTTGTTAGTTAGGATTCACTGTTGTTTTTTGGTGTCCTACCTTTTGTTCGTGCAGAGCCTTCATGGTGGCCCATATTGGAGGCGTTTGTTTACAAAGTGCGGGCATTGCTGCGCACGTAAACGGATTGCACACTATACACTGTACACACAACATGCACCACACTACACAATAGCAGTGTTCATCCATGCATTAACGCAGTACTGTACACGAGATATTTCAAAACAGTTTCCAGCTAGTGGACCTCATTTGTCTCCCAAATTACCCCATTTTCCAGCATCCCAGCACAAAAATATTTCACCAGCATAATTAAGCATCGTTTGGTAACCGACTACCTGAGATTTAATCAAAATAATGACCTCTAAAGCTACTAAAATGAGGTATTTTCGGGTACGGTCTTACCTGCGAGCGTCTGAAACTTGTCTCCGTGTTCGCGGCGACCCAGGCTTCGGCAAGATCTTGCATGTTGTGGGCTTGGTGCTCTAGCTCAATATCCATTGCTTAGCTGAGCCGATTAAGCATGAAGAACCAGACCGGTTTTCACCTACAAAAACGGCTCTGAATTTTCAGAAAAATGTTCTGCCGAACAGAATAACTGCTTCCATATGAATCATCAGTGCACCTATGTTGGAAAAGAGAACATGCAGTGTGATTTTCACCGTGAGATTTAGACATCTGCGCGGCTTTGTGCGACGCCCGGTCGGCTAAGCGGAAGGGGATTATGGATTAACACACTGGGCTCGCCTTGTAGTCCTCCGCCAATAAAATAGCACTGTCCATTTTATTTCAGTTTTCATTCTAAAAACACTATTTCCTTGATATCAAGAAGTCTTCATTATGCTCATATCACGTTGAAGTATCGAATATGATGTAAATTTGAAAGCACTTACTGTGATTTAATAAGAAGTGAACGCGGATGGATACGGTCAGATGGAATTGTGTGCGTGCAGATGGGATTAGTGATAAATCCATGAGCAAGCTGTCACGCGACCATGTACCACTAAAAAAATAACCCAAATCATTAAACACGCTTAAGGGGAGAGAGACAACATTTTAAAACAATAAATCCACTTTTAATGGGCAAATGACACTGACTGCGTAAAATTTATACCAGTGCCTTTTTGCGCTGGCCTTTTTTTTTTTTTTTTTTGTATTGAAGGTCAATTTGATATCTCGCGGAGGCAGTTTCCGTTTAGCGGTATAGATTACATTATCTGTATCTAGCCTTTGTGTGTGTGCTGTTCATTGGTTGGTGTTTGTGGTGTAAACAGCCACCACAACTTAAAGGGGCTGTTCAGTGTGTTGTCATTGTATGAAAACAACACTCTTACAATTGATTTTGTTATGACACAGGGGATGATCTGTTTAACTGTGTAATCGCTCGGCGTGCCTTTTTGTTGTGTGGGTACCGGTATAATCATTTTTAGCACAATCTCGCGTACGATTTTTTTTTTTTAATCGCCATGTAGGCCTAGATGTTGGTAGGTTTATAAAGGCTAAAGGTGCCAAGAATAGAGAAGAATGAGAGTGAACAATAACTGTGAATTTAAAATATTGTAATTATTTGTTCAGCCTGCATTATTTTGTGTTTCTCTTTAATGGAGTATTCTGATTTGATTTGAATTGCATGTGAAATTTTTAAATGCTTTGGGTTTTTGCATGTTTTGGGTGGATTTTTTATAACGAGTTTCGGGGCCAAACGCCTCCATTTAACAAAATTGTTGTAGGTCTATGTAAAAGCATTTAAACAACATAAATAGGGAGGTAGAAAAATAATAAGTTTAACTACAGCCATAATTTTTTTATGACACACTATAACATTCAGAAATAAATTTATAAACAAATAACCTACTTAATAAAGTGATGTATATTAAGAAAAATATTTAATAAACAATTCAAATTTCGAAGAACATTATCATAACAATGCTGGTTAAATTTCAACGAGCTGCTTAGTACAAAACAAGCTAAACACACTAAATTAGACTGACAATATTAAGATTACCAGCCAAAACCAATGCTTGAAAAATTTCTTTGCTAAGCAAATATCGAGGACGGGGCACCAGTCACAACAAATTAAAACTTAATGTCATTTTGGCTGGTCAATTTTTCTGCTAAGCAATACTTTTATGCTTAGCAATTTTATGTGCTTACAGGCAATTTTATGAAGCGTGTAAGCACAAAAAAACTGCTAAACACATGTAAAAACTTGCTCAGCAAAAAAAAGGGTATACCATGCCAACATTCCATAAAGTTTATATTGTTGCGACTGGTGCCCCACTTATTTTTTGGCTTAGCAAACAGATATTTTGTAAAGCAATTTTGTTCTGCTAAACAGCTTTTAAATTGGGCCCTGTTGTCCTGCTCATTTTTGTTGTATGCAAGACATTTATGATCATGATATTTGAAGCTCATTAAAACTGGTCCCTGCATGGTCGTCTGTGATTCACGCAATAAAAACAATTGGTCGTTTATAAAAGCCTAACATTATAGCCACTATCTAAAAAAAGCGACGACCACGCCTGTGCGGGGGGGGGGGGGGTGCATTCGGGTCATTTTTATGATGGCACATCCAAGGCAATGGCCGTACCCGATGCCCCTCTGTGAAATTCTGCACCCCCCCCCTCCGGATCACACTAGGGCCAAGACCAGGGCAACAGAGGACATGGCCTCTTCCACCCCCCCCCCCCCCCCGGATGCGGCCCGGATCATGTTGTCCACCACGGGGAACTATGCAAACTACCTCTGATCATGGAGGTACTACCTCCATGCTCTGATAGCCCCCTCTCTTTAAACATCCTCCTTCAGCCCACGTTAATTTCCCATATTATTAATGGAGACAAAGATGTCCCAGTAAATTCTGTCCGCCGGATAGTCGGTGACCCATGGGAATTCAACAGGGACTGGAATTGAAGAAGATGATTCTAGAGAGGGCGCTATCGGAAGAAGTTTGTACACATTAAACTTTCCATTATGGGGGCGGGGGAACGAATCCCGGGGGGGGGGGCAGAATCTCCTGCCACACCGGCAGACAGATCTACCTTGCCCAACCACCCCTCCCCCCCCCCCCCCCCCCCCCCCGGCGGCCATGAGTACAATGTAAGTGTAATTAATTAAGTACGTTATTGTTTTACAAGGGGGTAATTTGCATTAATTATCTCTTGTCTAAAGGAAGGTCTCCACTCAGTGATCAGTGAAATGATCCTTCGACCAGTTCAACTGGACGCATGGGCAAACCTAATCAAAGTACAAAATGGAGTGACTGGCTAGCCCTGCATGGTGTGATTGGCTTGCCCTGCATGGATTGCTTGATTTGCTAGCCCTGTATAGAGTGATTGGCTAGCCCTTCATGGAGTGATTGGCTAGCCCGTTATGGGGTGCTTTGCTAGCCCTGCATGGACTGATTGGCTAGCCCTTCATTGAGTGATTGGCTAGCCCTACGAGTGCTTTGCTAGCCCGTTATGTGGTGCTTGGCTAGCCCTATATTGTGCGAGTGATTGGCTCTGTATGGAGTGCTTGGCTATCCCTAGGAGTGCTTGGTTAGCCCGGGCCCTGCATGATTGGCTATGGAGTGATTGACCAGCTAGCCCTGGGAAGCAGTTGTTAAATAGCGCCCTCATCGACAGGTTATAATCCCTTTTCAGGGCGGATCAGTCTTTCCTTTTTTTTGGGGGGGGGGAGGGGTCAGTATCTTGAAGGGTATTAAGGTTACACATTATACTGTTTTTTTTTAACAGGGTAGTTTTTTTTAACAAAAACCAGTTCTTATCAACTAATACAAACGTTGTTTAAGGGAAATATTGGATAAATAATAAAGAAAGGAAATCAGCTGTTCATCTTTATAATACTGCGACCCGATTTCGGCAGAGCCTGTACTAAACGTGCCTATTGTGTGGGGTTGTGTTTTTCAGCCAACACTATAATAAGAGCAGCCTATAATAAGAGCTGCCAAAATGTGCATCTTGTACAACAATCAAAAAGTGTCCATTCAGGGATATTTCCAATCTTTGTTCGTCACAACATGGAATGGTTGGTTAATTTTCAAGGAACGTTCAGCGGGATCAGGAAGAGTTGCTAAATCTGCCCCTTATAAAGCAGCCCTCGTAAAAAAAACAGTCACATTTCAAAACTTAAAATCAGATCAATGCCAAATACATGTATGTTAATTTAAAGTAACATTTATATGAAACTTCAAAACATTTTTATAATTTATATTGTATACATTATTAAAGATTAAGCAACAATTTAGGTTGGCGAAGACCCGAGGGACCATCTGAACCCTTTCGACAGGGTAGAAGCCTCCGCTGCACCTACATAAATCAGTTCAAGGACATGATCAAGCTGTTCGTGCTGCCCAGGATCGGCCTGGATAGCACCACAAATTTCTAACATTGCAAAAGCCTGCACTTGTAACAATTCAAGCAGAGTTCAGCTCGAGTAGCGCCAATATACGGTGTGAATATACTGTCAGGCATGATATTTGGCTCTGAATAAGTAGGAAACATTGTATTGAGTAGGTATCCATGGTTTTATAGGCTTTTCAGGTTAATAATACATAATTTTGCTCACAGGGAGAAACAAATTTGGAAACCAAAGAAACACACAAAGACAAAAAAGAAACGGTGTTTTACATTGGTCGGATCCAGAAAGAAAACTCCTTTTATTTGTACATCAACATACCCTCCTCATATTCTCGGTGATACAACAATCAGAAGCAAAACAGTCAAAGATAAATGGAAATAAACAATGAATGCTATTTGCATTTTGTAACAGCTTCTCTTTCGATTCGTTAGTTGCCGAATAAGAGGTCAACCAAATCAAATGTGACATCAAACTGGACGAGAACTATCAATTTTTGAAATCTTTATTTGAACATCTCGATGCCTTCTGGCTTGAAGTCAATAGTGCACGTTTATCCCAAACTTGACCGTCATGTTTGGTTTTCTCTTTCTAGATTCGTCCTGTTTTTATAAATATACTTTTCCAGATGTGATGGTAGATAAATCTGAACAGTGTGTGAATTGTGATCCCGGTGATTTGCAGCTTGTCTACGGCTGTTTCGTGTTTACTTCTTTGAGGCTTCTTCGTCTTCCTTGATGTAGGCCTTCAGCATCTCGGTGCGTTTGGCTTGTTGGCGTTCCTCGCGGCGTTTGCGTGCTTCCTTTGTCTTGAAGCGGCGGGCCTCAGCCTGGTCTCTGTGGAATGGTAAAAAAGAAATGGTGATATACAATTATTTTATAAGGTTAACAGAAATGTACTTCTAAAAAAAATAATAACAAATAACCATAATTTAATACAAAATCGCCATTTTAAGTTTATTGCGTGTCAAACATTCTGAAAATGTACATAATAACTAAAACACAACAGTCAATGAGTTTGTCGTCGCTACATAGAGTAACCTGCCCCAGTAGCAGGTTACTAGGGTCTGACCCAAGCGAGTCACGGCAATGTTGTGAAAGCTACTCGAGCAGACTAAGTTTAGACCTGGGCTGACCCGGAAATTTTAGCATTAAAATACTGACAAAACACGAGTCACTCGCATAATTTCCCTGTTTTTTTGTTGTAGTTTATCACAGTGAGGTTATGATATTGGTAAGGAGAAGGGCGAGTGAAGTTGCTACAGAAAGTAACAAAGTGGGCAGCCTTGCTCCTGTGAGCAGCCTCGCTACCATGGGCTGATTAGCTCCAATTATTACTACATTGCATGCTCGCCCGTTAACAACTTTGAATGCTTTTATGGTGCTTTGTAGAATGCTTCGTATCCGTGTAAAAATTCAAGTACTTTGACTCACTGAAATAGTTATCATATTTTTACATCACTTTAACCCTTTCAATACCACATTGTTTATTGCAAGCGACCAACCGGATACTGCATTGTTGACAAAGGTCACAATGCTGTGTACCGTATTTTTTTACACTACAAAAATATAACACATTTTGTAGTGTGTACTGGTTTCAATCTTGATTTTCTGTGGGAAGACATTATTTTTTTGAAAAACTTTGTGCATGTAATTTGTAGCATATGAAATGACCTTTCCTACGATGTCAAATTTGTATATTATCTTAATTTTGTTTGCAAGATTTCTGGCTAAAAGAAAAATTACTTCTATTTTTAAAAACAAGATTTCCAACCTATTTTTCCTCAAGAAAAGTTTGTAAAAACTTCTCAGAAAATATAACCTGTTTTATTATAAGCTTCTATTTTCATTTGTGCTAAACATCGACGCCTATTTTGCTGAAAAATCTTATCTGTTTTGAAAGTGTTTAGCCACCATGGTCACTTCGACCAGCAAGAGTGGGTCAAGGCCCGCCTGCCATGCACGCCCAAGCCCACGGTGTTGAACGGGTGACGTGCTCGGTCCAGCTAGCTACCGTTGGTATATAGTCCGGTTTTGTCATCATCTGACTGCATGTCTGGCAACGAAATACCACGATTTGCTGCCAAATGTTCACTAGATTCTTTGTCAGAACTTCCAAAGTCTTTTTGTAGAGTCACTATAGGCAAACATATCAGCCCAAACCTCAGTGCAGTGAGCAGCCATGGTGGTGATTTTTGTTGAAAAAAACGGAAGCGTGAAATCTTGAAGTATACTTTTCTCGAAAAATGGCGACCCCCTATACAATACATACCATTGCAATGCTTAGTATACAACCTACCAGTCTATATAAAACCTAACAACAGAGGGCGCCAAACAAAATAAACACAATCTCTCAAAGGCAAGGCTTTTTTCTGTTGAGTTTTCTCGACATTGGTACGGAGCCCCTACACGACGCACAGTCGAGTTCTCTCGACAATGGTAAGGAAGCGCTTGCATTGCGCGGTCGAGTAAACTCGACAATGGTATTGAAAGGGTTAAAGGAACAAGTAGCCTTGGATCGGACGAGTTTGTCTATAACAAGCATTTGTTACCGTTTGTTATAAAATGCATATGGTTAGAAAGATGTTTTTAAAGTAGATGACAATGATCCACACAAATTTGCCTCCAAATTGCGTGGTTTTCCTTTGCGAACTAACACGGTCGGCCATTTATGACCCCCATAAATGGCGGACCATGTTATCCTGCGATGTAAAAGGAAAACTGGCAATTTTGAGGCATGTTCGTGTGGATCATTGTATTCTACTTTTACAACATCTTTCTAACCATATGCATTTGTTAACAAACGGTTACAAACGCTTTTTTAAAGACCAACTCGACCGATCCAAGGCAACGTGTTCCTTTAACCTGCACACATTTAGACAAGGTCAAAGAAGAATGAGAGGGGATCAGTTGCTCTATGAGTTAATTCGTCTTTTGTGGGTTACTGTACTTGATTACACGCATTTAGTAGATCAGCCACAACCCTAGTTAAAATGTATCATATGCTGGCACATTTTATTTAACCAATACCAGGGGGTTATGAGTGAGCAGCGTGTGCAGAACAAATAAAATGGCACAGCAAGAACCATCACCCCAGGAACGAAGTTGCATAGTGGGCCCTTGTGTTCGCAAGAACAGGGTCCAACTTCCCCAGGGGTAATTTGTCTTCAACTTGACACAGATCTTGGACAAGGAAACTTACTGGAGGAGCTTTGTGCGGGCCTTCTCTGCCTTCTTCTTGTGGATGAACTCCATCAGGACGCGCTTGTTCTTGAAGACGTTTCCCTTAGCCTTCATGTAGAGACTGTGGTACCTATAATTCAATAAATAAAACACAAATAAATTAACAAATAGATGGTTAATCAGCGATGTCTTACTGAAGACAAAGCCAGACTATTCCTACACAGTACTTTATTCTTGAAATAACAGCCTTAGGAAGAAAAATAGATATATTTAGTCAACATTTTCATTTAATATAAAAGATATTTAATTAACAAATTAAGAAAATGTTTGAATGTCAATTGGATAAAAACTAGCAAATGCCAGGAAGTTTAAAGGCAGTGCACACTATTGGTAATTACTCAAAATAATTTTCAGCATAAAATCTTACTTAGTAACAAGTAATAATGGGGAGAGGTTGGTAGTATAAAATATTGTGAGAAATGGCTCTGTCTGAAGTGACGTAGTTTTCAAAAAAGAAGTAATTTTCCTTGAATTTGATTTCAAGACCTCAGAATTAGATTTTGAGGTCTCGAAATCAAGCATCTGAAAGCACACAACTTCGTGTGACAAGGGTGTTTTTTCTTTCATTTTCTCGCAACTTCGACGACCAATTGAGCTCAAATTTTATTAATACCAAACAAAGTCTCATATAATAAAAGCTAAACGCATCAAGAAACAAGATGAATAGGAGAGGATGAAAGCATGTTCAGTTTTAACTGTAGGGACTGAAAACCATATTCTGCATAGAATCACCAATTTTATAGCCGCCGTAAGCGCAGAATTCCGTAATAAGCAGAGCAGAGTCATGACCTAAGGCTCTGGTTTGATGCAGAAATTAAACCAGGGCCCAACTTAGGTAAAAGGAAAGGAAAGAAACCAAAAGCCAACCTGGTAATATTTTACAATTCCTTTGGAATAAAACAATTTCGGAAAATCGAAAGCTGGTTTTAGTTTATACAAGTGTTTAACAACTATCAGAGGGTAAAGAAGAGCACAGCAAGGTAAAAAAAAAAATCAGCACGGTACAAAAATATATATAAAAAAATAGCGGAAATGTATTAACAACATGTTCTGAAAGGTTCAGAATAATTATGGCTACATGTTAATTGACACTTATAACCCAAGGATCATATTTTTGGTTCGGTTACACAAGAAACAAGACAATAACAGAGATACATGTAGCTTTGCAGTCTGATAGATATAACAAGACAAAAAATTACAGCAATAATGCTTTGATCCATTAAGCCTAGACCAACATAGGCAACTGTTTATCAATGGTGCCAAGTACGAGTGGGTATAGCACAAACATGCGTACAGAGCTGTCAGTGTACCTCAATACATGTATGCATTCAACACATAATATTACAGGCTGGCATAGTTTATCAATCATTCAAAACCACAGTGGATGATATTGAGTGGTTCGGAAAGTGTGGGAGTCGGGAGGGGTATAAATGAACTGTTACTACTTGAATCTTTGAAACTTACAGATGACGGTCGATCTTCTTGGCCTCTCTGTATTTCTTGAGAAGTCGCCTCAGCACCCGCATCCTTCTGATCCAGATAACCTTCTGGGGCATACGGGCGTTGGCCGTACCTTTCCTCTTACCTATGAAATAATGTTCAAACAGAAAATGAAAAAACTGAAAGCTTCATAGCTTACGAAAAAAGACAATCCTGAAAACTTGATAACATATCTTCTAGGTCTTGATATGAAGCTCCTTGAAGAAAACATTACATGTCAAAGGTTTATAGACAATAGCACAATAGTAAAAAAATATATTTGAAAACCGCATTACACATCAGAATAGGTGGATTGCACTAAAACACATTGCCCCCATATTTGATGAAATGTGCATGCTTGCAAGGCTATCATTGGATAAGAGCTATGCGTAGCGCCTACACGTATGCACTATTGCATGGTTCATCATCAAATATGGCGATTGATGGCGCTTAATGCAATCCTTCTATAAATACAGAGAGATGACTATTACAAAATCTATGAAGTAGCAATAAACATATACAATACAATGTTAACAATTCTGAGAACCCCAAAAATTTGTGAACAAACTTGCAGCACACGTAAACAGTGAAATCAAATGTTGACAAGCTCGACAATCTACATGCGGATTACAAAGATGTCATCCCATGTCGCATGCAAAACCGCTACCGCAAAATACATTCATTGGTGTTACAGGTTTTAACCAGACACCCTTGCCACCTGGCTTTGTTTCACCTAAGGAATGACTTACCTGTACCACTGTGTCGACCTTTTCTACGAGCCTCATTGTTCTTACGGACACGTGCCCTGGAATGGACCGCCACAGGCTTACGGATGATCAGACCATCCTTGACCAGCTTGCGGATATTCTGACCTGTTGGAGAATTATATTTATATAAAATAGCATAAACTCAATGGGCTCGAAATAAGAGGGAAATGTCCACAAGACCGTATATTACTGGACCAAAATTTAAAGACACTGGACACCTTTGGCAATTGTCAAAGACCAGTCGTATCACTTGGTGTATATCAACATATGCACAAAATACCAAACCTGTGAAAATTTGAGTTCAATTGTTCGTTGAAGTTGCGAGATAATAATGAAAGAAAAAACACCTTCAAAGTTGCAATGGAAGAAAAACATCTCTGTCACACGGAGCTGTGTGCTTTCGGATGCTTGATTTCGGGACCTCAAAATCTAATTCTGAGGTCTCGAAATCAAATTACAGGAAAAAAATACTTCTTTCTCGAAAACTGCAACGCTGTGAAGAATCGCTGTTTATAAGTTTAAATGTCCCAAGCATCCTATTTTTATGATTTAAAATTAAAAGTTAGTTAATTTAGCAGTGTCATGTGTTTCAGTAGAACACATCAGTTTCGGCAGTAAACACAATTTAGCAAAATATAGTATTGAGTATACAGTGCTAACACACATCAGTGTATATGGGTAAGCACCAAAATTTAAAATTTATATTCTTTATCCCTGTAACTTAACATCTAGCAAAATATAGTACACAATGACTGACAATGTTCTATATATCAAGTGACAATGATCTATTAATAAAATTATGAACTTTATTTTAAGAAAACACTTACGTGAGTTTGCATTTGCAATCTCATTGACTTCATTGGGATCCAACCACACCTTGTTCTTGCCGCAGCTTAGCACGCTGGATGCTAAGCGCTTTTGCAGCCTCAGATTACTGTAATAAAAAAATGCATTTAAAAAAGTAAATCTTCAAAACAGATCAGGGTTTGGAAGATTTTTAAACAAAATTTGAAGGAAAAAAAGAACAACATTTTGGTCAAAGCCTTCTAAATTTATATTGTTAACGTCTTTATTGTAATGATTGTGATTCAATTACAATTTTGCTGTGTTAATAATAAACTAATAAATACAAACAAAAACGTTTTAGGCCTATTCCTGAAACTTCAAAAGTAACAAGAAATTGTTAAATACCTGTCAAGTTTTTCCCTGATCTACAATTATGTTTGCTCAAAAAGCGTACACTGTGATTTATCATTTTCTTTTCTTAAATAAATAGTACTTAGTAACCCGCCATTTTTATACACAACCTGACAATAATTCATTGTTGGTGTGGTCATGCGATGATCCTATTTTATTTAAATAAGGCAGTAACTCAGAATCAGTACAAGGTACAAACTATCTTGTAAAAAGTTTTTTAAAGTCACGTCTACCAAGTGACCTGACACCGATAATAAAATGTTCCGTAAGCAAAAAAAAAAAAAAATAAAAAAAAAAAAATAAAAAACTTTAAAAATAGACGAACACAATTTGGAATTTTATTAATTTTTACAAAAGCTTACATTCCTAACCTATTTAAAGTAAAAAGAAGTGTTTAAAACCTTTCATTTTGTATTAAGAACTACGTTTAATCAAAGTTCACCATTGAAAAAACCCCACTGAAATTGCATGCTGAATCATCAGCTCATCATGTTCGACATTCTCTCAAAGAAAAAGTCTCAGTACTCGCTCAATAAAAACTTTGTTTTAATTCAATACGGCAATACAGTAAGTCAATATTGACCTTTCTACAGACAAATAAGGCAAAAATATTGACGCAGAAATAGAGCGGGTTGGATACAGCAATGTTACCATTCACCACTATATTCTAAACGAATCAAATCAAGATGAACAAACAGGATTTACACTACAGCAGTAAACGAGCAACATTTTTGTACACGACTACGCTACGGACATCGCCATGTTGACTTCGTCACGGACTTTCCGTATAACGATTACTCACGCTTATTCTACAAACACGGCGGCAAAATAATCACAACTTATTGTTCTTAAACTTATCTATAAACATTAATATATTGATAACATGGCTTTGGAAGTTATAGGACCAATATAAATGGCTAAATCATTGGTTTATTTGGACGAATTCCTCACCTCATATTGAGAAAATGGCTGACACGAGGAGAGAGACCGATAACACTTAAATTTCAGACTGTGGGCTTCCGCAGAACTACTTTAATGGCGTGCCTCCGATAAAGCTCCAAAATATCAAAAATATTGAATATAAGTTAGTTTTTCGAACATATTATTTAAAATGTATCTCATGAAGTGCTTATCTTCAATTAATAAAACCAATATGTATTATTTTTAATAGAATAAAAGGTTTAGTAGCGGAGTAATAATTGTGCAACTTCTGCATTTAGTCTGGTACCACCGTCTACTAGCGTAGGGTATAACAAGGATCGGACTGGGAGCAATACTATTTTGTTCCCCTTAATTTCCAACGGCTGTTGCATGATCTTAAAGCGTCGCGTTCGTAAAGCGTCGAATAGACATTTAACACAGCTAGCCGCGCACTAGTATAGCATTCTTAAAAGAATGCGTGTCATGAAACAGTAACCTATTTTCAAGCTTGAATTTGTTTCACAACAGAGTTGAAATTCGGCTAATTGGCTCATCTAATTCACTATTCCCAGGTGATAAGCCTAAAACTATTGAAGATAAAGGAGCATGACAAATGTGTGGCTCATATACACTTACAGTTATAGGTTGCTTTGAAATTGCGTGAGCATTCTTTGCGAGTTATCGTCTCCCCCAGCTCTGGCAATGCCACGCCCCTACCCAGCACAGTTCCACTCGTTTCGGCATTGGGATTTCGGAGAGCTGGAGTTTGAAATTTTTTATCAAACCTCACCTAGGTCCAATGCTGCAAAACTAGCCCAAAAGTATATTCTGACCAAAACCCTTTATGCTGGAAATCGACACCAAATGCCCATTTCCCGCTCCAGAGATCAATTTTCAATCAATAGGCTTTCTGAGAAATTTAAAACAAACCTTGTCCCCTGTGCCTGCACTGTCTCCCAACGCAGACCCCCATAACAAACAATGAGAAACTGTACATGTATATAATTTGCAGCTGTCCAGATGAGGCTACACCTCAATTTACATATAAATTTCATTAAATAATATTGTGCATCTTCACAGCGAATTGTTTGTGGTGGGGAATTAAACGGACCTCAAACAACTCTTGATTTTGCAATGTTCCTTCTCATAAAAAGATAAAAAAGAATCATCACCAGTTTCCCTTGATCATTGTTTTTCAGTGAATCCTTTTGTTTTTATCAGAAAATAAGTTGATACGCAAAGACAAAACAAGGAACAATAAAGCCGTGACAAAGATTTAAATAATGATGTGCCTTGTGAATAATTATCTGGTACTTTATTTCTCAAGCGCATACAAAAAGGAAAACTCCAGCTTTTTTGTTTTTCTTCTCCCAAAAAGAGAAGGTATTCGACTAAAAGAGTCAAATAATCAGAGCCACACAATACAGTAACAACAGCAAAAGCATATACACAAAGCCAATTAAAACATTGCAATAATAAATAGTTTCTGTTTTAAAAATACTACTCACTCCAAAAAAAGAGAGATAAAAACACCCTCGGTGACCCTCAAACCACATTTCACTCGGATTAAGGCCAGCCAGCGATGTCTGAGGTCAGCCAGCAAGAACTGACCCAGGATGCAGAACACTCTCTCAAATACTCGGCTTTATGTCAATTGACTCTAGCTGAATCAAAGAGATACATTCCAGGTAAATTTGACCTAAGCAGGGTCAAGTTAACTCAAACTATGACAGTTCAACTCAAACTAGGTCAGTTTCACCCAAACTGTGTCAGTTTAACTCATGCTTCGGCCCCCTTATCTAGCCTTGAAGATTTTAGGGTGCATGTTGTGCCTCTACTTAATTCTACATATTTACCAAAATATCTCAATTAAGATTTTTTATTATTTTATCAGGATAACAAGAGGAAAAACAAATGATAATTTATAAAAATGAAATAATTTCCATACAAGATTTGTCTAAAAATACGAGAAAATCTGTTTTTTTTTAAAGTAACTATATGTACTCTTTGCAGTTGACGTGAATCTTTTGAAAAAGATTGATTAAACTTTTTTAGACATTTCACAAAAAACACATGTCAAAATTAAAAGTTTAGTAACAAGTTTTGTGTGTAATTATAATATTGATTCGAATTTTGTTTAAAATATAAATAAAGTACAAAATAGTGAATCAAAACTTCAAGTTGACAAACCAAATCAGGTTAAATGGAAAGGTATGTGTATTAACTGTGCAAGACGCCTGTACACCAAAATGGAAAAACCAACTCGGACCAACAATCGGTCCTAGAAATGCAAAGACACTCTGGACAGTCTGGTTTAAAATCATTTAAATGTTTTAAACTTAATATTTAGGCAACGTTTATGCACAGATACGAAATCACCCTGTTTTATTTTCTATCACTATTAGTATAATTTGGGTTTCAAAAAAAGTAAACCCAAAAGTGAGTTTTAAGCATGAATAGGTTTTCCAATATAGATCATAAAATAAACTTATTGCAATATTATTTGTTTAACATTGGTGTTTGCTGTACACAATACCTAAGTTACTGTAGTAGTAACATTTGAGTCTGGTTTCTTTTATTAACTATTATATAACACCCAAGCAGATCCTTGCCATTTGATTGGAGGATTGTCCGTCACGTGATAGCAAATAAAAGTACCATTGCACGCTGAGTCACTCGCCGTGCTTTTTCGTTCCATCCGAAAAGTACCATTGCACGCTGGCACGCTGCCAGCGTGCAATGGTACTTTTCGGATGGAACGAAAAAGCTGAGTAAAAACATCACTGCGTGCGCGTGTCTTTGGTAACGCAGCAGGTGTTACTGCAAGAAGGCGCGCATAGTAAAATTACTAGCATTCGGCTTCTACAGTTGAAATTGTTTGTTTTGAAAGTTGTTTCTTTCAATCAAAATGACAAAGTTCTACTTGGATGTTATATAAAACAAATAATGAATGTTTTTCATTCGTGCAATGGTGCGAATATGTTCATTCGTTGAAAGCTGGAATGTTCCATTCAACTCGGCTCCGCCTCGTTGAATAGAACATTCCATCTTTCAACTCATGAACATATTCGCACCATTGCACTCATAAACATTCATTATGTGTATACCAATAAACTAAACACTGAAGATTAAAAGGCACCATTCTATTAAAGACGCCAGCCTCACTTTTAATACTCAATGTTTAACAATTTCAAAACTCTCCATTTAAAAACAACCAGAAAGTGTTGTTAAAGCTTCTAATTTTTGGACAAGAGAGGGTCAAGTTTGATTACTGTATTGCGTTTCTTTTTAATAAATGAGTTTTTGTTCATATCCGTCTCTAATATTCTATCTACATGTATAGATAAAAGTAATAGTATACAAATAATAATAAGGCAATCTTGAAAACAATAAACCAAGGTAATTTACAACATATTGGTTTTATTTTGGTCGTTTTAGCATACCACAAAATGTACACGAATTTGAGGAGTTCATAGTTCTGTCAAACACGAGATGAATTTATGCTTTGTTCATTTCTGGCTTGAACAGTAAGCACACGGCTAGCTGGATCATCAACATATTGCCACACCATTTAATTTTTCCCGAATGAAACTGTTTGCTTTATAGCGAAAATAGATACTGAACATGGCCTGATTTCATAGAGCTGCCTAAGCTGAAACTTCTGCTTAACAAGTTTCTGGTTAGCCAAAATCAAGCAAGAAACCAATACACGAATCTGTTTAAACAGAAAACTGTGCTGTGCAAATTTGTTTGCTTAACACAAATTTGCAGAGAACTCCTCTCAAGCAGTATGCATTATATTTGCTGGTGAACCACTTCTTTTCTGCTATAAGTAATGTTTGTTGTCTGTGCTAAGCAATAGTAGTTTGACTGATAACCTTTTCTCTGTGAGCACAGTTGTTTGGTGCTCTGCTCAGTTCTTGTACTAAGCAGCTCTACAAAAATTAGGAAGAGTGCTACAACATTTACCACCGATAATGCAAAGATGTATATACTTAAGCTTTGGTGAAAAGCAATGGTGTAGTGATACAGATTAAGATTTAGGAACAAAACTTAATAACTTTAATCATAATATAATATTTTAGGTTAACTCTTGATCTCAAAAAGTGCTTAGCTCCATGTAGATTCTTAATGTTAAATATTTGTTTTACTCACAAGTATAATTTGCAGCACAAAATAATAGCCAAGCAGGACTGAAAAGGGGTGTCGTGTAAAAGCTATACATGATATTATGAACTCCCAACCAGTTACTGCACAAAGCCATACAAATTTGGTCTGCAGGGTCTTCCTATTGCTGTTCCACTACATGTATTCCCCTTCCTAATAAATTCCCTTGTTGGGTACAGGTTGAACAAATAATATCCCTGTGGGCCCATGATTCAATTGTGCAAAAGACCCCACAATTACACTAAAGCTCATGAGAGTGTGTGCTCTCCACAGGTATGATTCAGATGGATGGCGCACGCATGAAGTAACTTAGTGAGAGTTCGTAATTCAATGTACAGCCACATGCCTGGGCCTAATCTCATAGAGCTGCTTAAGCACAAAAGAAGCAAAGCACAACAAAATTGTGCTTACCAGAATAAGATTACCAGCCAAACTACCATATCACATGTATAATTTGTGACTGGTATTCTGCTCATTTCTGCTTAGCAGAAAAATGTTAAGCAAGCAGCTCTTAAAATGAAATTGGGCCCAGCTTTGAACGTGACGACACAGCCCCTGTAATCTCTGTACAAACAAACATAAGAAATGAAAATTGCAACATGTACATATTTCCATTCAAACCTTTGCTCTCTCGGTAAGAAAAATATTATAAAACAGAATATTTTACAGAACATTGTGATTACCACAAAACAGATCATTTCCGTGGTGAGAAAAATATCATAATATACACAATAATTATGTAAAAAATCTTCTCCATGTATAAGATCCCTTGCACTGATGTCAAATGCAGCTACCACCGACCAGTGGTCTGACAAAATCCAAATACAAAAATATAGACTTGTGGACAAGTCGTTAATAGTTTTGTGGCGGTGATAGTCGAGTCATGGCTAATAAGTTCTCTGCAATCGTATACTGCTTTAGTGAGATGACTGCTCTCGTGCAAAGCTGCTGGCTGCTGATGAGACTGCACAGTGCAAGAGCATTAGTCTGGCAGGGGCCAGGACCCAATTTCATGGCTCTGCTTACCGCCGAATTCTGCGCTTACGATCGCGATTCCCCCCTTACGTGCAAGCGCCGAATTTCTGCGCTAGCCTTGTAAGCGTAGAATGCCTAGTAACGTGAAGTACGCACGTGCAGAAGCCCAAGTTCGCCACTAACCTGTGAAATACGCTTGCTGTAAGCACTGAATTCCGTGCTTCCGTAAGTGCCGATTCTGTGCCAACGGTAAGCAGAGCCATGAAATTGGGGCCAGCAGTCGCGCGAGAATGTCGCCAGTGTCGCGGATTCTGGAGAGAGAGTCCGAAAGCTATCACCGCAACAGAAATTTAATGACTTGTCCACTAGTCTAGTAAAAATATGGTGCCCTTACATTTTTCAGTGACCAGCCAGCAGGACCAGTCAGCTTGTCATTTTACTAGTTCGTCAGCTTTTTCACATGTCCATACTATATTAAATATAGATGGTTTTTAACAATGAACTGCCAAGCAGGACCAAAAAGCTTGTCATTTCACTAGTCTGTAAGCTTTTAACATTCAACAAGAATGCTCTTTATAATACTCAACTAAACAGCCAGATTACTCCAGCCCGGTTCATACTTCCTGCGAATGCCAATGCGATACAAATACAACAGTTGAGTTGTGTTCAACTCCTGTGAAACATTCACAGTGAAAACAGGGCTGTGAAAGTTTTCTGGCTGCGCAATTTAAATAAATATTGTGTTAAGTATTAAACATATCTGTTATCTATGGTTTTCTTGCAAAATAAACGCACAGGCCGTAAACAACTTTCTGGAAGAGTTACTTATTTTGGACTTCAATGAAATCTGAATTTCAAATTATTTAAAATTGTTCAGCTACGTTGACACAAAATGTAGATTTAACACAAATAAGTTGAATATGGAAAATATGTTAAAAATACCAACAACAAAATTCATGTGTACAAGTCAATTATCGTTTACATCCCCCTGTTGGAGTTTGCCGAGTTCCCTTGATGGTCACCGTCCAAACAACCCTGTTGTCACATGTACAATTTGTAACCGTTATCCAGTTCATTTCTGCTTAGCAATAAAGTGCTACGCAATATTTTCTGTATAAAGCTGGGCCCTGGCAAACAAGGTTACCAATTTATTCAACTTGAATGAATTGTCAGCTGTGTAACCTTTATAATGCAAAACAGAAGACATATCCAAGGCCCTGTAAAAACAAGAAGCAATCGAGCAAGAATACTAACAAAATCTTTGATTTCTTGTACAGTTTTGTCTCCCCCAAACCACAGCATATTTTCCACAACCATTTAATGAAGCTGCTTAATAAGCACAGCAATGTTCTTATGTATAGATACACACATGGTGTGACCGCAAACCAAATATATATTGATACCTCACCATGCGATGCCTCAAATCATATATAATGTTCTTATGCTTACCAAATTAAGGTTACCGGCCAAAATACCATGCGCCATTTTTGACTGCATTATGTACTTTGCAGAAAGTAGCTCCGCGGTGCCCAATTTAATCACTGAAAAGTGCTTAAAATTTTCAGCCAAGCAACAAATGAACAGTATACTAATAGTCACATTACACATGATGGCATTTTGAGTATTTTGTTTGGTTAAAGTGGATATCTATTAACACAGTGTACTAAAATAAGAAGCATAGCATAAAATACATTTTGATACTTGTTCAAACCGTCTATAAAGAAACTCAACCAACAACTACAGGAGGCAACTTTGATGTATTATTTTTATTGATATTTTTTTGTTATTAATATATACAATCACTCGCCACTCTAAAATGCTACTTAATGTGGAATTTATCATGATTATTATTATGATTTTTTTTATCTCTGATTTTTTTTATAGAATTATATTACACAAACACCGGTATTTTCAGGTCTTTTTCTGGCACAAACTATTGCTATTAGTTATTGGTTCGTTTTTGTTTTGTTTTACCCAATCTCTCTCTCGTTCATAATAAATATCTTTATTTCAAAAGTCAAAACTATTGCATCTTTCTGTTTTCCAAATACTAAATCCTTGGCCAAGTTCGCGCAAGGACTATGGTTGACCATTGTTTGACTCAGTTAGCCCAAATTCTGTCAATTTGGGACGAGCCCACCTGGCATGGGCGCATCGCTGGTTACCACTAGCCATTTTCAAAGCGCAGTGCAGAGTAGACCAGTTATAAGAGAATGATGCGCACGTTGTGTCGCCGGTCGCGTTCACATGACAAGAAACCCCAACCCAGGTAGGTATGGGCCCTGCCCGCCCTCTCTGTCATGCTTTAATAACAGATTGCGTCTGTTGTGCAGGCTCATGGGGGACAGAGCTCTGCTGGCCCCCATGAGCAGTGCCCCTAGAGGAGTCCCCCCCCCCCCCCCCCCACTTTACAATTTTCCGGGAAAGGAGTGGTTAGTACACAAAAACATAGCATGCCCTACGTATGTCACTAAACAACCACTGGTCCTTGCACGAGTTTGGCCCCTTGTGATGGCCAGCTTCAGCTTCGCTCCCATGGACAGTGCAATAACTCTTTGCCTCATCCCTGGCAGGTAGTCGACAAAAGCAATGCTGATTGTCTCATAAAATGACTGCCATAACCTTTTTCACCAAATGATACAGGCCACTTCAGGCACGAACAGCTGGTAAAAAAAGGCACAGCAAAATCAAATCCATTGGGACGAGACACAGCCCAGTTACAAGTTCAGACTTGTAGCTGCCAATTCGTATGAACTTTGACCTACGACCCCTTATTAACATAATAATCAGTACTGTACATTCTACTTGTTTAGAGCTTACAAAGAAATATAGGCAGTGTCTATGGCTTCATTAGCCATCAGCCAAATTAACTGACAAAGCACTAGCCTCTTTAAACCAACAACTGTGATATATAAAATACTGCCATCAAATATTGAAAAGAAAAACAAATCCTACAGCAACAGACAAAATCTTTTATAGAAGAACGAGTGACCAATAAAGATCAATCTTAGCTCTTTGGAACTGGGCAAATCACTCAATGGATTTCATTGATGTAATCAGGAAGCTTGCTCTGGTTATTTGCAGAGAATCACTTTATTGAGGTAGCTGGTACTTGTGTGTAAACCTTAACTATGTATAAGCCAAGCATGCTACCAGTTACTTTGAAGGTCAAAGTTGAATATGTATGAAAATAAGGGGCAGAACCTGAAAGTATAAAGCCAGTCCTTTGGTCTGGGTCTAGTAACCTTATCCTAATTTGTTTTGTTGTAACCAAAGAATGTGACCTAGAACCTTAATAACACCCCCATAACTCAATGAGTTTAACACATGTTAAAAACCGAAACAAAGATTTATTTTACAGAGCACGAGAAATGTCAAAAACATTCTTGTGGTCCTCCTTTTTTTCCCAATACACTGAGTCAACATGCAAGTGATGACAAAAATTGTCTCTAACTTCATCTTAAAATGGTGTAAATTGCCATTGTATTCAATAACCTTCAAGCGCAAAAGTTACCAAAAACCAAAAACACCCAAAACTTCTGAGGACATCATTCTGGCGAAAAATGGGTGAATCATTTTTGTACAGGATTTTTCTAAAGGCACAACAAAAGCTTTTGTTGACGCCCTCACCTCATGTGTCATTGAGGGAAAGTTGCTATGGTGGGTGGGGCTTTATTAATGTACCTATTTGTTGCCAAGCAACATAAAGAATTGGAATCCAGGTGTTCGGTTTGCCTCGTGAAAGCATATACCAAAACCTTATAAAAATTAACAAAACAAAAAAATTAAAAAGGCTTGCTTCCCAGGGGTAGAATCGCGCTAAACCATTTGGCTCACATTTTTCATAATATCCAAACCCTTAACCAAAGCTCCAGTAACTGTGACGTCATACAAAATTGGAAAGTCAGGTTTGTCTGTCTTGATTTGAGACATGAAATAGGCACTACATCATGGTTATACTCTATGTTCAATTCATTCAACTAAAACTATACTGCTATTTCATGTATACAGAAGTATACAAAGCTTTCTCGTGCATAGTGTGTTCAGTGTGTACAATATGATAGGAGGTGTGTACAAGAAAGTGTGCTAAAAAAGCCATGCTGTACTTCTAAACAAAGGCGAACAACGTTCAATATCAATACACACTCAAAAATATACGATTCCATTTCAATTGGGAAAAAAAAAGTAAAAAATTGAATTCCACAATCCAAAAGTTACAACTGTGTCACTGTGCCGAAGTGCATAAAGACTTGTTTCAAATTTTTTACATTGATCTAAAGTTTAGTAATAGTTATGTTAACTGTACATTATTGATACACGTTTGCCGGCAGGCTGAGTGGTTAACCAATCAGGAGATTGTCAAAGTTACCCCAAATATTTGCAATCAGCGTTTTGAGTTACAAGTTTTGTGTTTTTTATATAGAGAGAGTTCTTTAAACATGAAGGAAACTCAAACACAAAGCACGGGGAGGTGGGAGCTGGCAAGGTTCCCAGACTTCATCACAGAGTCAAGATTAGTTGTGTTTGCTGTTTCAATGGCACCAGACTGATTTGGGTTTTGAATCATCAACACACTACGCATGATTTGGGTGGCCTTAGACTTTTCCTAAAACCTCGATTTGGGATCCGGCTCTGGCTTGAGCTCAAGCATCTATTTTTGACCAGTGTGACATTATCTTTGGCTGCTGCTTCTGGCTGCCTAGCCACAGCCGATAATCATGGAACACCCATCTAGTTTTCCAACGACTCAAAATCAATCTGACCAAACTGAGGTTTGAAGGGGGAACTAGTCTGGCCCCTTCATTCATGATTGCTAGAGCAGAAAGGGAACAACACCAGGCCTAAGCCATCAAAAGACACTCATTGCATACGCTGTCACATTTTCATGGTGTCACCACAAGCCTTTTCTAGATTGCATCTCCACCATGCAAAGTTTCAAATCCTACTCATGGGAGATATTTCCATGGTGTTACCACAAAACCTCTCTAGAATACATTTGTGTCCAAAAGCACCGATACTCAAGAGTTTTGTCATTTTTTTTATAAAGAGTTGCCAAGACTGAGTGTGGATTTATTGCGGAATCTAAATGGTTAAAAAACCTAAAAACAAAATCTCAAAAATATACTGTCGCAGACACATCAAAGTTAAATACTAAGTAACAAAAAAGAAAAACAAACAAATTCACTGCACATTTAAAAACAGTCTCTCCCCGAAAAAAAGAAAAAAAAATCCTCTCAAGTTGAGAATACTTCCACGGGCGAGTATTGGTTTCTTCAAATATATTGCATGTAGCCAAAGAAGTTGTCCTGAAAAGGGCCCCCCCCCCCCCCCCGAGACTCTGAGCGTTCAAAATAGCACCGAGCTTTAATATTCTTTTGGCCGATGGCAACGACAGGGGGGAAAAACAAACCAGCCAATCAAAAACAAGACTACTGTTGCTATGGGTTACCTCCAGAGACTTGACATCAACTTTCTCCGTCCCCGATTGCAGCCTGTATGGAGAGGGGCGGGGGGTATCCCACAAGGGATCAAAAGGTGAAGCTTTTAAGCAAAATACATCACTCGGAGGATGTCATCGTGAACTTTGACGGCTCTCATCATGTCCTCAATGCTACGGCCACCACTGGTACTCGTCGTGTGGCTACCGTCCCCACTTTGGAATGAACAAAAAAATAGAGTGAAGACATGAGTGGTGTTATATTAAGCAAAAAGAATGTTAAGGGATTGCACAGTTTTGTACCCTTATTCTGGTAGGCAATATTTTGTTGTGCTTAGCTACTTTTTGTGCTTAAGCAGCTCTATGAAATTGGGCCCCGGCCTTTGCCACTCACAAAGCTGATAATTTGGACAGGGCTATAGCGCAAGTATTCCAAAACATACTCTTAGGACAAATGCAGATTCAATGATAACCACAATGACGTTCTTCTGCTTAGAACTTAAAAACTGTCCCCACCAGTGTCTCGTCTATCGAGGTGTCCAGTCGAACACTTCCACATGTTGGAAGGTTTCGGTGTACAGTTGTTGCACGCTGTGACGGGGTCCATGGCGTTTTTTGTACACCCCAAATCACAGCGTGCAACAATTGTTTCGTTAAACCTTGGTAACATGATTATTACTCTTCTCAAAGTTATGTTGTCATCTTCAAAAATTTCTTATGACGAGTTTGCATAGTTTAATAAGCAGACGAACAGTTACTCAAATAAGAAAAAAAAATTCATTGTTCCCTGGAACCCACGGCCGTTTCATACTAAGCGCTGGAAATCGATTAACGGTGGGAACGATCAAGGTAATGTACACCCGTTAACATCACTCATGTTACCAGCGCGCATCTTTAGCCATGGTACATGCGCTTTTGTTGCTTGTCACAAGCTTGGTTCTCGACCAATCAAACTTCATAATTTGTTACCGAAGTATAACAAACACTTTGAACAACCCCAAGGCCAGTATAGCAGAAGAGCTGCTGACCAAATGCCGGCCAAATGTCACCTGAAATCCTATGTTCTCTATCAAGGTTACATTGAAGAATAGGAACATCCTGTTAAGGAATTTTGAGAGGTTTGGACAGCCTAAGGCCTAATGTCTCACTGCTTTGTTAGTTACGAGTTACGAAAGGTTGGCACCATAAAGTGTGCAGAAGAAAAAAGTTATACTCACTTGCTATTTGTTCCGGAATGATGACCACTGCACAAGAGTAAGGAGAGAACAACAAATTTAATTTAATTCATTTTTAAAAAATATTGTTAAAGGCAGTGGACACAGCATAAAACCTTACTTTGTAACGAGGAATGGGGAGCTGTTGATAGTATAAAACATTGTGAGAAACGGCTCCCTCTGAAGTTACCTATTTTTGGAGAAAGAAGTTATTTTCCACGAATTTGATTTCGAGACCTCAGAATTAGATTTTGAGGTCTCAAAATCAAGCATCTGAAAGCACACAACTTTGTGTGACAAGGGTGTTATTTTCTTCATTATTATCTCGCAACACTTCGACGACCAATTGAGTTCAAATTTTCACAGGTTTGTTATTTTGTGCATATGTTGAGATACACTAAGTGAGAAGACTGGTCTTTGAAAATTACCAATAGTGTCCAGAGTCTTTAATACATGTAGTTGGGTGTCATTGTTTAATCAGTGGTACAATTTACCTCAGGGCAATAACGGTCAAGGGATCGACTCTTACTCTTAGGTAATATTTTACAGCGAGATGACCACCCATACAATAACGTGGTTGATACATTGATTACCCTTTGTACAAGTGTGCACTCACCAAAATGATATCAAATTTGGGGCTGGCATAGATTACCTATCATTCAAAACCACAGTTGATACTGAATGATGCTGCCAATTAAAATTTCTACAAAACCAAAATGGATGATATTGAATGGTCAAACAGATGATAGAATGAAATTAACTATACCTAACAAGCACAGTTGTTATTGAATGGTCAGACAGTAGGAGAGTTGACTGTGTAATGTGTAGGTGAATTCTTTACACAATATCGTACTGATCCCTGGAGCGTTCTATTTTCCCGAGGCGCAGCTGAGGGAAATTTGAACGGTCTCAGGATCACCGAGAGAGTTTTAACCATAGCACGAGCAAAAGCAGTCAATATTTGTTTTATAACACCCCCAACAGACTATTTATCATCCTTGTACATTTCAGTATTTCAGCATTTTGTAAAAGTCTTTACTATATTGCATGGGAAACGACTATCACACTGCCGCCGGGTTTCTAGTAAAACTAAGACATATCTTGTGCCGCGTTCTAAACCAATTAAAAAGCAGAATTTTTGTAAGGGGTGTTATAATATAGTTTACCACTTTTGATATTGAAGGTCAGCCAGTAAGAGGGTTGACTATTCAATTTAGAATTAAATTAACCGTACCTGACATATCCGTCATGGTCCTTCTCCACCAGATGGTAGCGTGCGCGGAATGCCACCAAGTGCGCATAGTAGGCTGGTGCCGGGATGGACACGCTGCGGGTACAGCGGACATACGTATGGCACAGTTGATAGGTGAGGCACTGAAGGTCATCAGCGGTGAAGTCATTGTCATCCCATAGGACGTGGTAGTGGGAAGGTCGACTGGTTCCCTGTACGTAAAAAAATAGTTTTATTGAGCAGCGGATTCAAACTCTAGTGTGTTTCTGCTCAGCAGAGTGTGGGTTTGAGGTCCAGTTGTAACACCTGTGTGGTTTAGCAAGACAATTACAATGACGCTTCATCCTTCGAATGGGTTGAAAGCTGCTGGTCCCGGGTGTTGTGAAACACACGTAAAAGAACCCAGTGCACTTGTCGAAAAGAGAAGGGGTTCGCCCCCATGTTCCTGGTTTGATTGGCAGCGTATTGCAACATAGTAACTTGTAAACCATTACATGGTGCTATGTAAAAAGGATTATGTCTCATAATTCCAATGTAGTCCCACATACCTTGCAGGAAATACTGTTCAAACATAGTCCCACATACCTTGCAGGAAATACTGTATGCTACAGCACCTTGAGCGTCACTGAGTGACGGATATGTGCGCTATTATGAAACCACTATTATTGTTATATACCTGAATACAAGCATGACTGCAGAGATAGAAATCAAATTCGTTTAGGTGAGTAATACCAGTATCAACACTAGTACACACTACAATGATCGTAACTTTATACAACCGGTCAATAGCTTCTTATAATGGCCCCCAAAACACAAGTCCATTATTTACCTTAATACCAGCATGACAGCAGAGGTAAAACTCAAACGCGTTACAATACACAGTATCAACACTGGTACAGACTACAATGATCACAACTTTATATCATAAGATATTTAACCAGTCAATAGCTTCTCATTACGGCCCCCAAAACACAAGTCCATTATTTACCTGAATACCAGCATGACAGCAGAAGTAAAACTCAAACGCGTTACAATACACAGTATCAACACTGGTACAGACTACAATGATCACAACTTTATATCATAACATATTTAACCAGTCAATAGCTTCTCATTACAGCCCTGAAAACACAAGTCCATTATTTACCTGAATACCAGCATGACTGCAGAGGTAGAAATCAAACTCGTTCGGGTGGGTAATACCAGTATCGACAGTGGTGCCTGCTGGAATGTTACCGCTCTTCCCGATCTGCTCTTTCTTATCAGCGCAGAAGAGTCTAGTGTGGTGGCGCTTCTGCACAGCGATGAATGTGATACCGGGCTGGTACCCTGCCTCCAGGGACATGCAGGCTTCACGTAGAGCTCGCAGTTCATGAGCCAGAACCTGTACGGCATTCAAAAATTGGTTTTAAGTTCATGCTTTGTAGTGTTTTTGAAAATGAAAACAAAAAAGGTTTTTACCCTCCTTTTTACGGTCATGTAAACCCATTTGAAGGGAATTTATTTCTTATCATCACGAAATGCCTAGATATGGCTACTACTGTTTTTATTACTAACATTTTTGACAACAAATGTCAACCAAAATATATCATATATATACATTTTAAACAAAAATCAGAAAATTACAATTGCAGAGGTCATGGGTTCAACCTCACCCAAGTACTGTGCCTGTACTTTTTTTACAGAGCTCAGGAAAGTACTGGGTACACAGTGCTAACACTCATCAGTGTATATGGGTAAAACCAAAATTAATACCCGATGCAAATTTCATCATGTCAGAATTGAATTTCATGGACGCATGTGAATTAAGAATTTTCCCTTCAGTAGTTGTGAGTTTAATAAAAAGTGTTAATGTGCCTCCAAGTATTCTATCAGCCAGCTCCCCAGTAGGTACGTATTCAAATTCTGCAAAGGATTTACTTTATTTGGTAAGGCCGAGTAATAAAAATAAAAAGTTTCACGTCCGGGTTTTTCAAAAAAAGGAGGAAGAGGGGCTTTTTATTTTTAATTTTTTCTTTCAAGATGGCTGCCATTCTTTGTTAAAATGTCAAATATCCATTGTTTTTTCTACTGCTGAAATACACAAAACATAAATGAAACAATTTAGTCGGGGCATTCAGAAAAGACATTCAGATTGTTTTTGCTGAGATCATTTAAAATAACCCTATTTAAAAAATAAAAAAAAATAAAAAAATAAAAAATGTGGGGAAAAAAATAAAATAAAAAATAAAATAAAAAAGGAAGGCGGCCTGTAAAAAGGAAGCGGGCGGGGACGCTAAACATGTTTCTTTTTTTACTTGGCCTAAGTTGTTTTGAACTTTTATAAACTTTTTTTTACCTGTGGAAACTGGCCCTCGCTGACTCCATCTCGATACAGGATGATCCGAGCCGGCTTGTAGCGAGTCGTCTGGTAGAACTGAATCAGGATCTCTCGGACCATGATCTTCAGGTCCGCTATGATCTCCTGTCGGTGCTGTTGGACGTGGACGCTGGCCGTGTAACGACTAGGGTGAGCATCCATGCTGCCGACAACCTAAGAAGAAAAACAATAATAATAATAGTAATAATAACAAAAGTCTTAAAAAGCACAAAAAATGCTTACCAGATTAGGGTTACCAGCCAAACTACCAGGTCACATGTACAAATTGTGAATGGTATCCTGCTCATTTCTAGTAAGGAAAACAATTTCACACGTTTAAAGCCAAATCGAATACAAACACCAGCCAGGCAAGCCATATTGGCTAGGGACAGATTTTCGTTACTTCTTGGTTTATTATATTGACAAAAGTTTTACTTACAGCAGCAATGGAAGGTTTCTTGTCATCTCCAGCAGGAGGATGTGTGACGTCAGCCCCAAGGAAAATAACCGGCTGGCGGAACAATGCAGGTCTGTCAGAAAAGAACAAATGGAAGAAAAACTGTTATCCACAACTTGATTTGTCACAAGCCCTACACAGAAACATTAGTCAAGAGTTGTCTGTGTAGAAACCACATGTATAATATATGAATATATTTCTTTATTTTCTTGTTTTTAAAGACAAAATGAACAAGAGCTGTAGCTGAGGGGGGGTCACTTAATAATGATAAAGATATAACTTTAAGTAAAAATACTAAGACACAAAACAAAATATCTTACATGAAAATATCACAAAGGCTTGCAAGAGTTTTTACAAAGAAACATGTGATAATCCCAGGGGGTAAGTCAGGGTAGTAGATTTTCTCTAACCTACCCCCTGTAGATGCAATTGTAAGCATGCGCACAGAACGGATGTTTCCAGGGTTAAACAATGTTCAATCTCAAGTTATCTCCTATAAACGCCATTTTAGTGATGCGCAAGGAACTGGTACTCACCTCTGATTGGGCACCAAGATGTTATTGACCCCTCCCAGTTTGACATTGATCTTGAGGCAGAGATTGGACAGAGTCTGGGCCGTGGTGCGGTTCACGTTCTTCATTTGAACGCACTGCGTAGCGATACCTAGGAGTGTGTCTCCTATTCTCTTAACCTCGGCTGCAGAAAAAAACAAACACACACACACAAAAAAATACTAAATAAACAACAACATTCAAAATTTTAGAGCACTAATTTGGCAAATTATGTCCTGTCGTGGCCGAGCGGTCTACTCTATCGGACTTAAGTTTTGGCGGCTGAATCATCGGAGTGTGGGTTCCATTCCTGGGCATGACATTATCGGTACGTTTCAATAGCTTTGACGTCATTCCAGGGGCTTACCCGGGTCATCACCAGTGCCCTGCTTCTGGAGCGGATCACTTGGTGCATGATGTCACCGGCGAGAGTGATAGTTCGATAGCTCTTGTCCGGGGCTCACCCGGATGAGCACTGCAGGGTCGACACAGGAAAGCTAATTGAACGCACCCAATGACTTTCAGCAGGCACTTAACCATAATTGCATCTCGTAATCCAGTGTACTATTAATGGGAACCTGAAGGGCAAGACGAAATAACCCCTTCATGCTAATTGAAGCAGCTTTGGTTTCCAACACTGCCTGATATTTATTCCCACTCTGCTTACCATAGACTGGAGTCTTTCCCGGCAGCACCACCACAATGAGCTGTAAGTCTGGGTACTGCCTCTTGAGATAGCGAAACATGGGCTCTACCTGATCAGCCCCCTGGGCATACTTGCAGAAGACCGGCTGGCTGCCGATTGGCATGCCGGCATCGCTGGAGATCTTCTGGAGTTGACTTGTGAAGTTTCTGTAAGTCAGAGATCAAACGATTAACTATTAGCTGCTTGACTCACAAATTTAAAAGCAATGGATACTATTGGTCAAAATATTGTTAGCATAAAAACTTACTTGTTAGCGACCAATGGAGAGATGTTGATAGTATAAAATATTGTGAGAAACGGCTCCGTATGAAATAACATCGTTTTCAAGAAAAAAATTATTTCTCAAATAAAATAATTGAATTTGATTTCGAGATTTTTGATAGCTCAGTTCCTAGAGCGCCATCAACTTAATCCGGAGATCGCAGATTCAAGTCTCGCTCTACCTTATTTTTCTTAGAGGATGTTTTTACCCCAACTCCGATGTGTACAAACTACTATATACTTAACATCTATTTAATCATTGCGGTACCTGCTGCCAGTTCGAACTACCTCCAGCCACCGGGCTAGCTTGGTGGTCTTGTTGGTGTAGACATCTGCTCTAGCAATGCAAAGGTCAGAGTTTTTTATGTTCACAACCCCAGCAAATATTAAATACGCCATAAGCCCGGTTCATACTTCCTGCGAATGCGAATGCAAAGCGGATTTGACGTCACACACTCCTTTCGCAGCGATTATCGCAAGGGAGTAGAGCAGAGTTCAACTGCTGCGAATTGTTCGTTGCAAATTTGTGACGTCGAGATTCGCTTCGCATTCGCAGGAAGTATGAACCGGGCTATATTCAGGCTTTGGACTTACTTGAGTGCTTCCTCCTTGCACTGGTGCTGCTGGGCGAAGCATGCAATGGCCCAGGTATGGATCTTGACTCCAGTGTGAAACTGTTTGCCTCTCATGTCCCATACACCCTGGGCTGGTATTGCCAATGTTCGACTACTCTGCGGTTGCTGCAACACACACACAACAATTAAGAAAACATGAACCCTACTTCTCTTTGCATTATTCCAAAGCAAGTTTTGAAACAGATTAGTTTTGAATTTTTAAGGTTTTTTGATGTTGTTAACGGAAAGGTCTTTATGAAAAGACATTAAAGACTGGTGGCTCGGTCTTAAATGGTCTTTTTTTTGGGTAGTTCCCCCAAGTTAGTTTCATCTTTAATGGTTTCTTCTTGCACCCCCTAAACAAGAGTGGCTTTTTAGCCTTGTTGAGGTGAACTTACAGAAAAACAACCGAGCTAAAACTCTTTAAAGAATGATGGTGTACGTACCTTGCCGCCATATTGGATCTTGGGGGCCGGTAACACCCTGCCCTCGATGCGCACCATGTCTGTACTGATGTTGAGACTGAACTCCTGGATGTAGGGATCATTATTGAACTGTGCTCTCTGGACCTAAATACAAACCAAATACAATGCAACAATTGTAACATATATTTTTGAGAAAATAAAATTACCTGTTGCAAACAACTTAAATGCGACTTAAATGCAAAATTTTTTAATGGCCTGACGTTTCGACCCTTGCAGAGTCTTAAGGCTAAATGGTTTTGATGTGTGGGCCATTAAGAACAGTAAATGTTTTAAAAAAAAGTATTAACAAAAATACTGAGATTATTTTGACCCACCAACGCCAAATTTAGATTTTTAAACTATTGAATGGCTTCATAGTGTACACTGAAGAACAAAGTAATGCCTTAGGAGAACTAAATAGTTTAGCTCAAGGGCGGGAATGAACCACATCGCCCACCGCAGCATTCACAAATGGATGCCACAGAAATTTTAATCTCTTTGGAAAGTTTAATTTCTCTTTTGTTGACATACTTTTATTGATTTCAAATCAACAGGGGCACTTCAGACAAAACTTGTCAGGATACTTTACCATTACCAATTTTACAACAAGTAGGCTTTCGGGACAAAATTACCAAAATATTTAGGGGGGGGGGGTCTTTACCAAACGTTACACACATACCAAGTTATTGATTTCTCGTTCTCTGTCTGGAGCAGATCTTGCTGTGGCCTGTCAGGAAGAAAAAGAAGAAAAAAACGTTAGTAACCAGATTGTTAATTTCCAAACAAATAATTGGATCTATAAAATCGGCAAGTTGTCAGAGCATGTGAGGTGGTGTTTTCAAGAACACAGGATTGTGAATAGTGATTTATAATGAAAGAAGTAATTTAATATAAAAGGGATGTAAGCTTGTAACCAGAAACAAAGGACGAGACCCTTAAAGGCAGGGTATTTCTTTTAGTAATTGCCAAAGACCAGTACCATCACTTAGTGTATCACAACATATGCATTTTAAATTGATCATCAAAGTTGCAAAATAATTACGAAAACAAAAATACCCTTGTTGCAAAGAATTGTGTTCTTGCAATACTTCTGATTAATTAGGGTAAAAGTTAAACTAGTTAACTATTAAATTAACCCATCTATAATTATTTTACATTTATAACACACAAAAATGACAAATAAACAAATAAACAAAAACAAACAAACAAACAACAACCTGTAACTAATAAAAACTCAAATGAAATTCAACCAATTAATCATAACCCACAGCCTTGTCACAGACTATAAACCTACAAATTTGTACGTACCTTTGGAAAGGAACACCATCATGATTAACTCAGTTTTGAAAAAAACTACAGACTAAAAGTTTGTTTGCATGAAGCTTGTTTTTCAAACTACTGGGGTACCAGTTCCAGCAATGGTAACTGTATGGTATTCTGGCTGGTAAACAACTTTTGCTAAGCAACATTTTTTTGCTAAGCATTTTTGTTGCTAACAGGCTTTACGTAATAAGGCCAAGGTCCCAATTTCATGGCTCTGCTTCTTGCTAAGTTCTGCGACATAAAGGGCGCACTAAGTGCTAGCATTTCTTGAAATACTGGAGAACATTAGTAGTTGGCAAATGGTTTCTACCTACTAAACACCCTCCAAAGAAATGCCCTTGCTACACCGCTGCTAACTAGTAATTACTGGCGGTCCAATTTTTGTTTTTTGTTTTTTTATGAAAGTCGCCAGACACACAAGGCCTGAAGGCCACTTCAAGGTGTGGGCTACAATTATTTTTTTTCAGAGGCCGTTGCCACCTACTCCTAGGGCTGAAACAGGGTTACCCCTTTAACTACTTCTAGAAACTATAAGGGGGGGCCTTATAGTTTCTAGGAGGTGCCCTTTTACAGTCCATATGGATGTAGGCTAGGGTATCATCAATCCGAAGCCTGGCCGGTAGAGCAGAAAGCACTACCTCCCCAATGTTTCCATCATAACAGATTCCTTCTGAATAGCATACTAAATAAAACAACTACACTGAACTCAAGCCCTTTTTCACACTACTCTATTCCCCGGGGCTGCCCCGAGGGAATAACGACCGGCCTTTTCACACTATGAACACTTTACCCTCAGTCAACCAGCCAAAGGTATAATTTGCCTTTAGACTAAGGAGTTATGTTAGTGTACCCTTCAAGCCCCATTCAGCACTTGTAGGTTTCAAGTAAGGGAAGCCTCCATTATGAGTCCGCTGCAAATCACTCTCGCTACCAAAACCTGGCTCCAGAAACGGCTCAAACCTCTCAAAAAATACATTCGTTGACGTTTCACTTGAACACCTTACTGGTCCGAAATGAGAAGCTAGCAACTAAACTACTATATTGATTGGTCAGATAGTAGGAGGGTTAATAAATGGGAAAAGATGCCTCGATGCATTGCTGGCTTACATGGTACAGAAAAACAACCTTGATACTATAATAGTACCCTACTACATGTATGGTTTGCGGTAACACCATGTAATGATAATCTTCAATTGATTTGGAGTGTTTTTGAGAAGAGAGTCGTTGGGTTCAACTCGACATTACCGATCAGTTTGCGCATACTGATAAAAACTATGCGTATACTGATCGAAACATCGAGTTGAAACCAACGGTTCTTTTAAGAACCACCCAAACTCCATAAGAGATTATCATTACATGGTGTTACCGCAAACCTTACTATATCCTTTTTCAACCATGCAAAGTTTCAAATCCTACTCATCTTGATACTACGATAAGTTTTGAAAATTTGTAAGCAGAAATTTATTCTAATCTCTCCTAGTTAAGGAGCCATGGAATAAGTTTCTTTTCCGATTCAAGTGAAACTTCAACGAGGAATTTTTGTTCGCTTTTTGAAATGATATTTTAGTCATGACAAACGATCGGGGCGGATTTGGAGCGGACACACATGGAAGAGGCAGCAACTTATTTGAG
The DNA here is from genome assembly GCF_902459465.1 of Asterias rubens. Classification (NCBI taxonomy): domain Eukaryota; kingdom Metazoa; phylum Echinodermata; class Asteroidea; order Forcipulatida; family Asteriidae; genus Asterias; species Asterias rubens. The sequence goes on from NC_047077.1 coordinate 5,346,307, forward strand.
CAACCTTGATCATGGTTGACGTTTGCATGTCGGTTAGTTTCTTTATACAGCGCTGGCCTGGCACTATGTTGCAAACCTGTAAGAGGATAGAAGAAAAAGAAAAAGCAGTGAGTATCCTTTGCAGAAAAAAATAATTGGTTCTTAAAAAGACCATGTGACCTTTGTTTACAATGATTTGATTTGAATTTATTCGGATAAAAACATGTCAAATATACATACACAACAACAGGAAAAAACGTTGATGAAATAAGATAAACCAAATTAGAACAAAAGATAAAAATGCGGCACAAAAATACCCAAGGATAACCCAAAAAGTCAATATCTCAGGCTTATTTCCATTGGGGTCCATTACAAAAAACGGCAACAACATCAAAAAGACATGGGAGTATAAAAAAAAAGACAAACTTAGACAAGTGCACCAGGAAGAGACATGTAAAACAAGCAAGAAAACACAAAATAAATAAATAAATAAATAAATAAATAAATAATTGATTTAAGTGTGAGCGTGTCCATTCTTGAGCCTTTCTAATAGGCAAGATAATGCACTGGTTAGGCCTATATGAGAAAGTTTACATTTGTTGTCAGAATTTCCACTGTTTTAGTTTAAAATAACTATTTTAATGCTTAATTTACTGGACTCTGGCCAGTGGTCCAGTGATTATTGCAAGCCCCAAATAAAAGCATTCAATAAACTTGAACATACCTCTAGAGGCAAGTAAGTATGGCGCTGTTCCTGGCCGACTTGAAGGCATGGCAGAAACGGATACCTGAAGTAAAGATGGTAAAAGGAACAAACAAAATGTGAGTCAACAAAGTTCGCGGACTGGTCACATGGTACATTTGAACAACACCAAGGCCCTGTTTCATAAAACAGTTCAAGCACAAATAGCTCAGCATATAAAAGCTATGCTAACCAGAAGAGGTTTACTAGAGAGGTTTACTGGGACGGTTTACTATTATGGTTTACAAGGAAAGTTAACTAAGAAGGACTAGGAATGTTTACTTGGATGGTTTACTCAAACACTTTACTAGTATGGCTTACTAGCATGGCTTACTAGGAAGCTTTTTAAAAGAAAGATTAACTACAGGACTTACTGTAAGATACGTCTGTGTCTGTCCTTGAAGTATTTAGCCACGGTGCATTCCACCGTCTGACCATTCTCCAGCTCCAGGGGAAATCTAAATCAAAATAAATACACACCATGAAATCACTGAAGAAGTCTAGTTTAATCTACAAAGATTTACCTCCCCCCCCCCCCAAACAAACATATTGACCAAATAGGAAGAACGCAAAGATGGGGCTAGATAGCTCAGTTGGGCCGGCACGTTAATCCGGAGGTAGTTAGTTCAAGTCCCACTGTAGTAAAATCTGTCTTTGTTCAACCCCAAAAATATTTAAACCACAGTGTCAAAACTGATGGCTATCGCCGGACTGCTGAAAAGGCCTATTTTTTAAACACCTTTGAAAGACCACTCCCTGTCAAGCGTTTGCATTTGGGGGAGTGCTAAACCAATCCAACTAAACTACTAATTTTTCAGAGGTCTGCTCTATGTTCCGACACCCCTATATGTACTGATAATCCACTCTTGATCTGCACACTAGGAAAATACATTAGGAGTGTTGGATCAACGTGTGTAACCATTCTATAGGTCCTTTGTGCACAGAATCAACACTGAAACCATCCATTACTTGATTGAAGAATTCTTCTAAAATTGGGCCCCCGCTTCAAATCTAGGGTGCCCCCCTAGACAAATCATTGTGGGTGGTATTAACTTGAAGACATGAACTGTACTTACGTCTGAGCTTGGGCGACCTTCCTAGTCACATTGCACACTCTGTACTTGCGGCGCATGTTGCCACAATGTGTAATCTCTATTTTCAATCCTGCGTAAAAGTATAGGTTTAATGAAAGGGCTATTGTTAGTAATGTGTTTGTCTTCTATCCATCAGGAATCTTGACTAATACAGTGACTAAGTTCACTTTTTTATGAGAGCCCTTTGGCTGCCAGGATATTTTCCATACTTAAAGGGAAGGTACACGTTGGTAATAATTGTCAAAGACCAGTCTTCTCACTTGGTGTATCTCAACATATGCACAAAATAACAAACCAGAGAAAATTTGAGCTCTTTTGCTTATCGAAGTTGCGAGATAATGATGAGAGAAAAAACACCCTTGTTAGACGAATTTGTGTGCTTTCAGATAGGAATAAAAGACTTCTATTATTTTAGTGAGAAATTACCTCTTTCTCAAAATCTATGCTACTTCAGAGGGAGCCATTTCTCACAAGGTTTATACTATCAACAGCTATCCAATGCTTGTTACCAAGTCAGTTTTTAAGTTAATATTTGTTTTGAGTAATTACCAAACGTGTACCTTCCCTTTGAACAGTTAAAGAAAATGCAAGATTCAAGCAGGCTATGGGCGATTATTGACAAAACAAAGAGGGCTTCAAAGTAAGTTTTCTCAACAGAAAACAATTTTAAAAAATCTCAGTACCAAAGACCACCATGTCTCTTATCTTTACTTCATATAGTCATGGTTTCATTTGCCTATAGCAATCCACCTCAACCATTCTTTTGATTTTTTTACCGAACACCATACCATGGGTGGTGCGGTAAAAAGTGTGAAAAGATAAACAAACAAGATGAACCCTATGTGGAACTGTCGCGGTCAAGCGGTTAAGAGCACCGAATTCAAACTCTGGTGTTTCTGATCAGCAGAGTGTGGGTTTGAATCCCCAGCCATGACACTTGTGTCCTTAAGCAAGACACATAACCATTGCTTCGTCCTTGGATGGGACGTAAAGCTGTTGGTCCCATGTGTTGTTTAACGCATGTAAAAGTAAGTGCACTTATCGAAAAGAGAAGGGGTTCGCCCCGGTGTTCCTGGCTGTGGCTGCTGTATGCGACGTAGCATCTTGTAAACCCTTATAAGATGACAAATAGTTGGGTCTCAGAATTCATCACTGCAATAACCTATCTTTCTGAGAGTTTGTATAAACTCAGCGCCTGGAGTACCTTGTTTTGTAGATACGTGCGCTATGTAAGACTTTGATATATACAATATATACCTTTAATTTCTTTGGTAAACTTGACCCGCTGTGAATCTGTGAGTGGTCGACGTTGATCGCTGCTGTTGCCGATGTCCAGAACCTCACACATGAAATCAATGACCGGCTGGGCCTTGTAGAAAGCAGTGGCAGAGACTGGAGACAAAAACAAGGACAGAATCAATCTGCTAGTAAAACATTTTATGTTCAAAGGTTTCATATGACTGGAATGAATTTTGTAGTGATGCATCATACTTTTCTTCGATAATATATAACACCCAAGCAGATCCGTGCAATTTGATTGGAGGATTGTCAATCATGTAAAAATAAACAACTTTTAACTCATGAAATCATTAGCACCATTACACCCATAAACATTCATTATATGTATATTATTCAAACGATATGCTTATTGCTGAAACAAGGCCTCATTCTTTTCTCTGAATAGTCAACACTATTCAAATGACATGCTGATTAAACAACTCACTATACCCTTCACTGAATATTCAACGTTATTCAAATTATAATATGTTAGTTGTGATACACTTGATACACTGTTATTCTTAGTTTCTCAATATTCAACATTATTCAAATGACATGTTAATCTTCAATAATATTCAAATTATAATATGTTAGTTGTGATACACTGTCATTCTTATTTTCTATATTACTCAAATGATATGTTAATCGCCGGAGCCTTACCATCAATATTCAGCATCATTTTCCACTTGGATGGGCGTACACTCTGATGGAACCCAAACCACACCTCTCGCCCTCCTCCCAACGGGTGGAAGTAGTCATCAGGGGGTGAGAAGAAGGAACGACCCACTGGGGTGTAACTGTGTAGGAATCAAGGAAATGTGAACCAGTTAAAATTATAATAATAAATAATAAGAATTGCAAAGGTCTTGGGTTAATCCCACCCGAGTAATATTTTTTTCACAGAGCTCGGGAAGGTACCGAGTATACAGTGCCTACTCACAGCGGTTTAAAACCAAAATTAATATTCTTTATACCCGATGCACACTTCCATAGACTATAAAATCAGAAAATATCAACAAACCATGTTCCCATAACGGTAAAACATTCATGACCCATAACCTTTTCATCCAAAAACAATCCAATCTTTTTGTTGCCCAAGTGCAACCCCTGATTCAGGTTATGGAGTTTCAGTACATGTAGCCCAGAAACCATTAAACTATAAAACATCATTGTAACCTTGAACTTTGACCTTTTTTCCCTAAATCAATCCCACCTTGCTTTTTCCAAGCAATGGTGCGGAAACAAAAGTGCCGAGTCAGACGAACTGAAAATTTGTATTGACTTTCAATTCGTTCCAAAAAATCTCTCAAGTAGGAGGGAGACAAAGGAAAAAATATGTGCCTTTTCTTAAGGGTTGGTTCAAAACGAAAGGGAAAGTGAAGCAAGTTTATGTAAAGCGCCATCACTGAAACATTAATCACTTTTGTTTTAGGCAACAGCCTTCAACTGTTTAAAAGGCAGTGGACACTATTGGTAATTACTCAAAATAATTATTATTATAAAACCTTTCTTGATTACTGGTAATGGGGAGAGGTTGATAGTATTAAACATTGTGAGAAACAGCTGCCTCTGAAGTGACAAAGTTTTCGAGAAAAAGTAATTTCCCACGAATTTGTTTTCCAGTCCTCAGATTTTGAATTTGACCAGTATTATCTCGCAACTTCAACGACCAATCAAGCTCAAACTTTCACAGGTTTGTTATTTTAGGCATATGTTGAGATACAGCAAGTGAAAAGACTGGTCTTTGTAATTACCAATAGTGTCCACTATCTTTAAAGTGAGGGTTCACCGCTGGTATTTACTCAAAAAAGTAATGCCATTAAAACTTACTTGTATGAATAGCATTTTGAAACATTTCTGCAGAATTTGGCGGTGAGCAGAGCCATGAATTTTGGCTTGTTTCAACCTGTGTCTAGCAAACAGGGTTAGTTAGGTTCTCAAAATAAAACCCTGAACTTTGAGCGCAAAGCTTGAAATCTTGTGAGCGCAAAGCGTGAAATCTTGCGAGCGCGAAAGCTTAAGCTTCAGAGTGCGAAGCCTGCTTCCATACATTTATCTTTGGTTTTGAAAGCCCTTCTCTGCAATTTTGGGTGTTCCATCTGGTTTTATCTTTTTTCTCTTATGAATTTGATCTTAGTTTAAAATAAAACAAAATAAGTAATTTTGTTTGGTATTACGTTTTTGTATTGTTGTTATTATTATTTTGGGGTGAGAAAGACCGGATTTTCCTGTTAAAAAAGACGAAATCACATCCCTTCAGCAAACTTACGTCATAGATGGGAGGTGTCTCATGACTACGTCCAAGGCTTGCACAGAATCATAGGGGATGATGCTGACTCTGCCCTCCAGTGCATCGGCCAGGGCCTGCAGACTCACTAGGGCCACCCACTTAATGGACACCTTGAATGATCGCTCCTTCCCTTCTCCTGGTAAGGTCACCTCAAGGTCAACCTGAGGTCACAGGTCAAATACCAAAATGAGCTTGATATAGGCAATCGTTGTTTCTTATTTCATGTGGACTCAAAAATGTGGCTTAGGAAAACACAGCATACATAAACAAATTGCACGTGCCATATGTTGTAGTTATGCACCCGCAACTCTTTAATTACTGTAAACCATGATCTCATTATGAAATGGCTTAAGTGGGCTGAGGATCATTTAATATTCATCGATGCAAAACCAATACCCAAATATAAGTGTGCTGAATTGTCTCCAAGCGCTCCACGTAAGTGTGGAGATTATGATAGCCATTGTGTTGGCCTATCAAAAAACAGATTTTTATCCAGCAATTTTGCAAAGCAAAATATTTTGATTGAACAGATTTTGTGGCAACTGAATGCTAATATTGAAGAGCAAATGATGTTCTGTGAGTAGCAACTGACACATTTTGCGTAACATTTTGCTCTGCTATACAAGGGAAATTATTCACTGCCTATACTCGATGCATTCTAAATTCTCCACGCACAGGCAGGACCAAAGATTATAGAGCGCCGAAGGCGCAAGATGGGGAACTGAAGCTTTACCTATTGTTTACATGAAATACGCATGGGCGCCATTTCAGCAAGTTAATGTTTTGTTTCCCATTGATAGGAATGGTAATTGTCTGCACTGATCTATTGTTTTATCAAAAGAGTTACTTGCCGAAATGGTGTCCAGTGGGATTTCACATTTCAGCCAGAGTTCCGCATCTTGATTTTTCGGCGCTCTATAATCTTTGGGCAGGACTCCCCATGATGTCAAACAAACAGTATCTCAACACTCTCCTCGCAGGGGGTCTTGGGTATTTCATTTGAAACTTTAAACTTTGTCTGGGATAATAATGTTAATGCTCTTTGTCGTCAAATTGGCGGATACGCTACATGTAAGTGCAGGCCTGTGTGCTTTTTGAAAGGGCAAGGGCATCAAGGCATTTTCTCCTTGGTAAAGGGCACCCTATAAGGAAATTGTAAACTTCTATCAAGCATTCAAAGGGCACAAAGGCACTGACCGGGGGCATGGAGGCAATCGCCTTCATTGCCTCCGTGAAATATTTATGAGGCATGTAAGTGTCCATTACTTACCCTCTCTTTACCAATGGGTAACTCCAGGCGACAGTACAAGTTCTTACGTCCATCAAAGACTGGTTTACAATTCTGGAAAATTCTGTTGGTGTGTTTAACTAGCGTGTCCATCACTTCTCTGGAAGAGCACAAAAGAAAAAAAATAAATCAATAAGTCAATGGTTCTCGAATATTCAATTAACTAGCCAGCTGGACTGGTTGGCTTATGAATCTTTTACAAATCTGCCAGCTGTTTCATGGGTCAAGGGGTAATAAAGGTTTGCCCAATCATTTTTGGCAAATGAGCAGCCATTATAAACATCACATTTGTCTGTTGTGCGCAAAATTAAAGCTCCTCAAAACACTCATTCAATGTCACTTGATCCTTTTGGGCAATTCCATGGTCAGTCGCATTTCACTTTTCTGTGTCATTTCTTGATCTTGGTGCTAGTAGTTCTATGTGAGATATTCTTTCCACTAAGTTTATAGACTGATTTGTACTTGACACCCAAGGCTTTGAATTGATGATATTAGAAATGTTGTGGGCTTTGTGCTCTGGATGTTATAACGTTGTAAAAAGCGGTCAGTCGCATTACACAAAAACGACATGGTAAAAAACACACTTGTGTGCTATATGTAACACACAACTCTTAAACGTATCATAATAATAATAATAATAATAATAATAAACAAGCATTTCTAGAGCGCCCCACGAAGAACGGAGCGCTTTACAAAGAAGAGGAACAAAGAAAACAGTGAATCACGGAAACAAATGGGTTTTCAATTTCCGCTTGAAAACAGACAAAGACGGCGCTTCACGAAAACTGATCGGAAGTTCATTCCAAAGACGAGCCGCGGTAGATGTGAAAGTCATGTCACCAGCTTTTTTGTACGATCTTTGGACAACAAGCCGGGTCCGATCAGTGGAGGAGCGCAGTCTTGGTCTGTGTTCAGCGGAACCAGTGTTCTGGAGTTGAGTCATGGCAGAAAGATAACTAGGGGCAAGGTTGTTGATAGCCTTGTAGACATACAGCATGAGTTTAAAAGCAATTCTTTGTCTGACAGGGAGCCAATGAAGTTCCCTTAGTAAGTCGGTAGAGGGCACGTCCCGTCCACAAGCCATAACTAACCTCGCTGCTTTGTTCTGCAGGCGTTGCAGACGAGTAAGATCGGCCTCGCGCGCCCCATTAAGAAGGGAGTTTGCATAGTCCAGGCGGGATAGGACGAGTCCTCTAACGACATGATGGCAGGCGTCAATGGTGATGAAGCGCCGAATACGCCACAAGTTACGTATGTGGAAGTTGACGGACTTACAAATGGTATTAACTTGACTAGTCATGGTGAGAGATTCATCAAAAGTAACACCTAGGTTCTTGATTGATGTAGATCTCCGAATGGATAAAGCGCCCACGCTCAGATGAAGGTTAGGAAGAGCAGCAGAGACATTTCTATTGGCAATTAGAAAGAACTCAGTCTTATCCTGGTAAGCGAAGCGTGTTTTGAATCATCCATTCGTTGATCACACCAATACAAGAAGATAACCTAGCAAGCACCTGTTCACAGTCACCATTTGATTTGGGATCAAACTCGGCATAAAGTTGTATGTCATCCGCGTAAGCATGGAATGAGATATTGAAAGCGCGGATGATATTACCAATTGGATACTTATAAATGATCAGCAACTTGAACTTTTAGGTATACATGGCAAAACCATGGTCAGTCGCATTACGGTCAGTCGCATTACAGTTTTCCAGTCAATTAAGCCCCGCCTACATGGAGCCCAAGCTGAGTTCTTATTTGGAAAAATTGGGTTCATTCCTTGTCAACAACTAAATAAAAAATTGGTTTCATATGTTAGCTATAACTTTTAAGTGGAAAGAAAGTTGTGTCAAAAACTTGATTTTTTGGTGTCACGTCCATGGTTGCTGGGAATTGTCCATTTGCATGTGGCGTTTTTAGCAAAATAGGGCCTTATACATTTAAAAAAAAAAATCAAAATTGATCCTTGCAGGATCATGCCAAAGGCACATGAAATGACTGTTAATTAATTGAAATGTTGGAATATCATGGGATTTTTATTTATTTTGATATGTCACAAAAGTGTGGAAAAAAGGTTTAAGCGGGTAGTGGAACTGACAAATTTGAACCTGGACAGTCGGTCAGGAACACAGGCTATATGCTGGAGTCAGATTCTGAAGCCGTTTTGATAATTTTTTTCACAGGACTCAAGAAGAAAAACTGAGTATACAGTGCCTCATACATCGGTGTATATGGGTAAAAACCAAAAATTTATGATTATGGATATAATTATTTGCAAAAAAGAGGTTGTAATGGCAAAAAAGCTTTGTAAACATTCTCTTAACGAAAGATAAAACCTAACTACCCCCATGTATACTTCCTTATCATAATTGCAAAATGATTTCATCTGTTTAATTGTTTGCAGTACCCGCTGCTACTACATGTAGCTACCAAAATAACCCCAATATTGTTCTCTTACCTGTTCACCCTACGAGGACACTTCTCTGGAACGATAGTCACATCATAATGATTTATAGTGTCGTGTGGGATGGTAATCTTGAAATGGTTAGCGCGTAGCATGATCGGGCGTCCATCTTTTCCGAATCCCGGTCTGGAGGGCATCTTGGAGCCCTCTGGCTTGGGTTGCCCAGGCCCAGGGGGCATACCGGGGATGATGGGCATAATAGGGGGCATACCCATGGGTACCATGTGCTGGGGTGGGCGGATGGGTGGCTGGCCGGGTGGAATACCCATGGCGGCTGAAGGAAAGACAAAAATGGGTTCAGATTAGAAACAATATAACACTTTTTGGTTTAGAACTATTTTTCAAACCATGTAGTCCGTAATTGAATGATTACCAGGGTTCTCAAAAACTTTTTTTTTCTTCAAAACTGTAGGGCATTCTAGACCTAATTTTTTTGGGGATGTTTGGCATGCTGAATTGAAACAAGGGCTTCGAAATCTTTTCTACTTCGGTGTTAATCTTCGTTTTAAAAGCCCTAATTTTTTATTCGATCGTCCAAAATGTTTGTGTATCGACAGGCAAATCGCGAGTATCGGCTCGATACGCCAGATTGTGTGTGAGAAGAACTCTGATTAAAGACACTGGACACTAATAGTAATTGTCAAAAACCAGTCTTCTCACTTGGTGTACCTCAACATATGCATAAAATAACAAACCTGTGAACATTTGAGCTCAATCGGTCATCAAAGTTGCGAAATAAAGATGAAAGAAAAAACACCCTTGACATACAAAGTTGTGTGCTTTCAGATGCTTGATTTCGAGACCTCAAATTCTAAATCTGAGTTCTAAATCTGAGGTCTCAAAATCAAAGTCGTGGAAAATTACCACTTTCTCGAAAACTACGTCACTTTAGAGGGAGCCGTTTCTCACAATGTGTTATACTATCAACCCCTCCCCAATACTTGTAATCAAGAAAGGTTTTATGATAATAATTATTTTGAGTAATTATCAATAGTTTCCATTGCCTTTAATCTGACCGCCACTTCTTGAGGTCATATCTCTAAACTAATTACCGGTAAAGCAGACTGGTTGCAGTCGACTCGCTGATTTAAATCCACCATCTATAAAAGCATTGTATTGCATCAGCTGCAAACACATATTCTACCCACAGCGATTACATTGCAAGGCTACGAAACGGGAGGGAATCCATCTCATTATTGATAGCCTAATTAGGGGGGAGGGGGGGGGCCAGCTTTATTACATCATTTCTCTGAAAGTTAACTTAAAAATCATCAATTTGGAACACAACAAAATTATTGTGTGTACAATTACATGCCCGATGCTGTTATGACATAATTATATCAAGAAGCCAGTTACATGGAAGTAGACGATTTTCCAAATGTTTTGGGGGGTATGTTTGTAATTTTTGAGCATTTTTTGTGGCAGTGCGTTTGGAAAATTTGCAGGGTTTGCCTGGGGCGCTAGTCTGTACAGCGCCCTCAATAACTTGGTCTAACAACTGTAAGCAACAGCTCCCTCTGAAGTTATGTAGTTTTCGAGAAAGAAGTAATTTTCCACGAATTTGATTTCAAGACCTCAGTATTAGATTATGAGGTCCCGAAATCAAGCATCTGAAAGCATACAATTTCGCGCGACAAGGGTGTCTTTTCTCCCACTATTCTCTCCAAACTTTGACGAGCAAAATTGAGATCAAAATTTGACAGGTTTGTTATTTTGTGCATATGTTGAGATACACCAAGTGAGAATACTGGTCTTCGACAATTACCAATAGTGTCTTTCATCCCAATAATCTCAGTCCAGAGGGTTATGCACAAGACAACTCATGTAACAAACCATCATGTGCGATTTCAAACATTTTTGTTGGACAAGTGACCAGATTGCTGATTTTGTTTTACTTAATATACATTTTAAGAGCACAAATAAAATTTGATCTTTTTCAATGTGTAATAAACCAATTAAGCATGCTTAAAAAGTTGAGAATATAATTATTTTGATGAAAAAACGACTACCTACAGTCACGGCTACAGTCGAATAGTACATTCTTTCCTAGTGAAATGTTGACTTTTCTACTGTACAATTGTTTTGTACAATAAAAAAACTACATTGGCCCACCTCAATCAATGTTACACTTCAATGTACAACTGTAATGGATCAATTTAGAACATGACTTAATTAAACACATCTGTAAAAAATATTTGGACGAAAAAACAACTAAAGTACAGAGTCAGTTGTAACTTGATACTACACTACAGTCGAATATGCCGTTTTTCAGTGCCATTCCGGGCTTGTGTTGTTGCCTTTTGAGTTTACAATTTTAGTTTACAAACAAAAAACTACATTTATATCAAGCTCCTTTTCCCCAATCAATATTACACAGTTGACAGTTAGTTGTAGTTACTGAACTACAGTATTCCTACTACGCACAGTAAGTATGGCTAGCTAACACTGAAATCCAGTAATAAATCTCATTCTCAATCTCATTCATCAAGTCAAGACAAAAATGATGATGTTCATTCCAATTTCAATCAATCATCTTCTTTCTTGCTCGCTGTTGTTGTTAATTGTCAACAAGACACACTCCCTCCAATGAATGCTCATGCAGATACTGGATAAGATTAGGGAAGATTAGCAGCAGACCAAGGATTACCGGGAGAAGTCTCAAGTTAATAACATTCCATTTCCAAACAAACAAACTGGTTAACTCGTGTCAGTTGTTCGTAATGCGTTTCTTGTACCGTTCGAAGATCATGTACATTTTGTTTTGTACACAAAACGAAACTAAAGCAGTGAAAAATATCATACGCTTTCCTTTAACAAACACGACTAGAAAGTTAAATATGTCATTGTTTACTCACCAAAATCTAACTGTTGATGTGGCTGGAACATGGTGAACTGAAGGAGGAATTTGCCAGTCCAGAAATATGGAAAATTGCCTTAATAAAACGTACTTTACAACGATATTTATGTCCGGTACATTTTCACTGTTCCTTCTTTACAATAATGGCCGCCGATTCACCAAATATAACCTCACTGGTACCCCCAGAATTGTTGTCAATAATATCATTGGTGTTTACCAGCGACAGTTCTGCTTGGCGAAACTTTACCGACTGGTGGCGCTGTTTAACTTTAGTGGTCTCGAATTTTTTTCTTACCGCATATGATATGGAGACGTTTCCGTACAAACCTTGTTTTCATCAATTACAACGAGTTAAAGTTCCGTCAAAAGCAAACAAAAAATGGTATATTATGGTTTGTCATGTGAACTAAAATGTCTGCTAATTTGAAGAGTCCAGAATAATCTTCAACAAAATGGCAGACTGTACTGTTAGCTCAAGAAGGGTATAACAAGAAAACCAAACAATTTTAAGGTATATTTATGTGTGGGTCATTTTTTTTCAAAAATCGAAAAATCTTTCCAACCATGTAGGCCTATTCTTTCCATAGCAAGAACTTCCTATAGCACAAAACACCAAACCCAAATGCAACATGTCCCTTTAAGCATGTGAGGTAATTCAACATTAAAAAGTCAGGCTCAGTACTTATTATCAAACCTTGTTGAAAATTCATCACATCTCAAAATTCGATCACATTGTCATCAAAACCTTCTCAAAGAGAAACATTGCTGTTAGATTTAACGCTTTGGACTATGACATTATTTGTTACATGTACATGGGCAATTATATCCACACTAATGGGCAAAAAAGTGTGACATGGAAAGGGAATGTTGGATAGTCACAAAATTAAGTTTGTTGTCGTGTATTTTGGTCTGTGTACATTCAGAAGCAGATGAGGATTGTGGTTAACAAAAAAAGATGCCTGTCTTACAAAGTTATCCCTTTGGTCCATTAGTGTGGAATTGCCCACATGTATGATATGAATATGGGCCCAGTTAAATAAAGCATAAAAGCAAAACAACTTGCTCAGCACAGAAAAGTATTGCTTAACAGAAACAGGTTTCCACCCAAAATAACATAGCAAATAAGTTTGTCAAGAAGTGTTTTCTGCATGCCTAACAGCTTTATGAAATAGGGCCTTGGTTGGAAACATGTTTTGGAAGTAGTGTATAATTATCAACACTAAAAGGTGCCTCAAATCTGTGTGGTTTTCCTTATACTTTGTGTTTTGTGGAGTCAACAATTCTTTTTACTTTGTGAACTAAAATAGTCCGCCATTTTTAGGAGTCCATAATTTGCTTCAACAAAATGACAGACTATGTTACTTAAAGAGAGTATAAAAAGAAAACCAAACAATTTCCAGGTACATGTTTATCTGTGTGGATCATTTATTTATTTATTTATTTTAAAACATATTTTCAACCATATCCATTTCACAGCAAGCACTTTCTAAAGCCCAAAACAGTAACACCCAACTCGAAAGCGACGTGTCCCCTTTAGGCATGTGGGATAATTCAACAATAAAAAGTCGTACTCGGTACTTTTTATCAAACCTTGTTGAAAATTCATCACATCTCAAATTTCAACAATTTCAATCACATAGTCATCAAAACCTTCTTCAAGAGACACATTGCTTTTAGATTTGTGTGTAATTATCAACACCGAAAACTGTGTGGTTTTCCTTTTACTTTGTGTTTTGTGGAGTCAAAAATTCCATAATACTTATACTGTGCACTAAAATAGTCTGCCATTTTGAGGAGTCATGAATTTGCTTCAACAAAAATGGCAGGTTGTGTTATAGTTCAGGAGGGTTACAAGAAAATACAAACGATTTCCAGGTATATTTTTGTGGAAAATTATTTTCTAATTTCAATCATATTGTCAGCAATTTCATGAAGGGCCAAAAAAGCAGCTAAATATGTCTTTTTCGAGAAAACCACGTTTTAAGTTTAGCTAGTTTTGAAACTACTAGTTGGTAGACTATTCAAAATTTAATCTCGATATTTTTTACATGTCAGGGAAGAAGTGATCTTAAAAACTGTGAGGTTTTCCAAATACTTTGTGAACTATGATGGTCTGCCATTTTGGGGAGTCAAACTACTGCTTCAACAAAATGGCAGATCATGTTAGTTCAAGACGGCCAAGGAAAACTAAACAATTTCCAGGTGTATTTGTGTGGATCATTATTTTCTAAATTTAAAACATCTTTGGATGACAGTAATTTAAGAGCGGCATATAGGGTAGAGACATGGGCCTTCAGTGATACATGTACATGTTCATCCATGACTGCACAGAGATTTCTGGCTTTCGTTGAGTGGTTTCACATCACCAACCGTGATGGAAATGACTGGAAGTGGCTGTTGTGAAAATCTTGATGTAAAATGAAGAACCAATGCCTTGCAGCATTAAGCATCATCTTGTTTGCAGTGGCTCTTTGGTGAATGTCCTTGATGCATGCATTGAGTTTCATTAGTACAGTGTTGCAGTCTGGCATAAACATGTGTCCGTGGTCGCCTCATGCTCATATTGTAATGGGGCCGCATTCCTGGAGTCACCCTCCTCATCACCTGTTCTCTTTCAATCTCTCCCAATGTAGAGAAGATGTTATCAAAGTACTGCAAGATAATAAAAAAATCAAAGAAAAACAAATAACTAGTAGAAATAATTATTGGTTACCTCACCTCTGTAGGTAATCGAGACTTTCCACCCCCTCAGCTTTATTATGGAAACATAATGAACTTACTTCTGTTTTGTGTTTTAAAAAAAAGGTATGAGTTCACTCTTTATCGTAAAACCTTGGCCAAGGCTAAGGGTGATAATCTAATACTAATAATTTACCATTCGGACAACCTCTCACTGAGCCAAATACAGTGATGGCAACCTGCTCCATCATTTGTAAATTAAGGACAAAAGGTCTGGAATCCGGAATTACACAATATCCCCCAGAAAGGGAGATTAAAGTACCCTTCATATTTTTTCATGAGGGATTCAAAGCATCGCACGGTTTAGGTGCCTGCCTAGCCTGTGCATGCAGCACAATAGATTTCCTGGTTCAAATAATATGGTCAACTGACCATAAAAAAATGGATACTCTGAGTTGTTCTGGCGTTTGTAAGTTGGCCAACATAAGCTAGTTTGAATAAGATTTTACATGCAGATTTGACATGGTTGTTCTGATGCAATTAACTTTGATCAAAGGTTTTATATAAACACCATCAAAATACCTTCCCTATAGCATCTGCACTCAGGCCTGGAATAACATGCTTGCTACGGAGACCATCGGTCTCCATTGCCCCATGTATTAGCCTTGGTGCCTTCAAAAGTTTCCCACTGAAGTGCCCTTTGCAAAATGCAAATGGCCTTGCCCTTCCAATATGAAGTTCCAGGCCTGCTCATGAGTCGGTCTACACTGCTGCCCCTTTCAATGTTCGATTTATCTTTTACATAAGGATTTGTTGTGATAATAATTCTGAGCAGTATTACCTGAGCATCCCTTGTCGCTAGGCAACATCTGAGCAGAACACAAACAACTAAAGAGGTTTTCCATCATCTCATTTTCTTATGTGCTTGTCTTGTCATTTCTCTTTTAGACCTGTAAAGAAAACAATTTTGGGTTGAAAAACAAAATTGACTAGAGTGCGACTCGAACTAACCACCTCCAGATTAACGTGTAGACATTTCTACCAACTGTGTCATATATGATCCCTGGCTACACGACAGTTTAAAACGATGTATGTACAAAATAGGGACACCGACATAGGTCTAGATAGCTCAGTTGGTATAGAGTGCTGTCACATTAAAGGAACACGTTGCCTTGGATTGGACGAGTGGGTCTATAAAAAGCGTTTGTAACCATTTGTTATAAAATGCATATTGTTGGAAAGATGTTTTAAAAGTAGAATACAATGATCCACACATATTTGCGTCGAAGTTGCATGGTTTTCCTTTTACTTTGTGAACTTACACGGTCGGCCATTTATGGGAGTCCAAAATTTGACTCCCATGAATGGCCGATGGTGTTTGTCGACGAGGTATGAAGAAAACTACAAAATTTCGAGGCAACTTTGTGTGGATCATTATATTCTACTTTTAAAACATCTTTCTGATCAATGCATTTTATAACAAACGGTTACAACACTTTTCAAAAACCAGCTCGACCGATCCAAGGCAACGTGCTCCTTTAATCCATTTATTAAAAACATTTATGTTTAAAGTACATGGGTGTCAAATAGCCTGTGTTTCGATGCAAAACATTTCAAATGAATCATGCTTTTATATGATGACCTAAAACTGTATGCAATTAGCATTCCGCAAGATCAAAAAACATTGAGAGGGGACCAGTAGCTCTATCTTGATGCATCTTTTTACAGTACGCTCTGTATAGTCTTCACCATAAGATGGATCAATCACAGGATTAACTTAAATATGCAATATAGGATATTTCAAAGTTACACTTCAAGGGGTGTGTTTTGGCGACAGTAACCAATACAAATTTTGATTATTGGCCTGTGATTAACCGTTGGCTAATTCAACCAAAAAACGACATGATGTCATAAAAATATTTGTAGTAATAACTAGTTCTTATATAGAGCACATTTCACAATAACCCTCTCAAGGCGCTTTACATTATTGCATTGGTCAATTGGCCATAACATTCTTTTAATCTGTCTCAGCTCCCTTGGGGGTATACAACCTGGGCAACCCTATGCTCTAAGGGCTTTTCATACACAGTATCAACCTCTACCCTAGCTGGTACCCACTTATAGTGTCCCGACCAGAATTTGAATACGCACTCCGATGACCTAACCACCAGAACTTAAATTTGATGATCAGGAAAATCTTTGTTGCGCCATTTTGAGAGTGTTGTACAATGAATTTCTCCATGATTGTGCAGTTAGTGAACATATTAGGTGACACTCAATCCATTAAAAACAGATTTTTAAATGCCTACCATAAAATTCATATGCAATTTTACTCCCATAATGGCAAATGCTGCAATCAGCAGCCTTAAATGACAATGATGCAGTGGGTCAAATACTCATTTTCATTACTAAAATTAGTTGAAATTTTTGGCAATCTCAAATATTAGTAAAATGTTTTTCAAGTAACAGAGCCTTATCCCAAGCCCAAGCGGGTTGCTGGCAAAAAATTAATGTCCACATAAAAACATTCTGACTTTCTAAAACAGATACTTTCTTCCTATTCAAGGTATTAAACCTGCCTTGCTAACACAAAAAATAAACTTGGAAGGGGGTGGGGGGACATCAAACCTTTTTCAATTCTTCTTCCTCAAGCCGCAACCTCTCATCTGCCTCTCGCTTTTTTCTCTCCGACTCTTTTTTACTCATCTCTAAGACTTTTTGGGTCTCGTCATCGTCTGAGTCTGTGTTACTTTCCAGGAGAATGGTTTGCCTTGGTTGTTTACTGCCACAAAAAGTGAGGAGAAAAAAAATCAATTAACAAATTGTCACATGTTTTGTTCTCAATTTATATTTGGTTTACCGTAACACCATGTGTATAATCTACTTACTGGTTACATGATTACATTAAGTTGAGAACTTGTCTTGCTATAAATTCTACTACTGCAATTGTTTGCATATTGTCAGGTAAGGGTTGAAAACAAATATATTAAACTCCATATTATACATATATAACCTATTTATCATTTACAAAGCGGCAATAAATTCACCAACAGTGACACCACAGGCCAAAAACAAAAATCGGATATAGTATAAAGGTATTAAAAGTGAAGAAAACTTAATAAGCAGTGGTATCAATGTAATGTGACGTCTAACCTTACACTCTAACTAGGCCTAATTGGGGGATAATGATGTAAAAGCTCCTATTCTAATCTAATTGATGAGCTAATACACCCAAACTATAGTATCAATAATAATACGAGACATTTATATGGCAACATTTGCGCAACTCAAAACATAAAACAATAAACAAATATACACAAAGCAATTGTTACAATAGAAAGCAAACTACGTATACGAGTCTCAAAACAACATTGATAAAGAGGCACAAGACATACCAGCCGTCGATTTCACAAAACTCTTCCTAACTTAAGACTAATCCTAGGACTTAGGACGAGTCCCAAACCTGCACTGTAGCATGCAGACCTTTACATTTATCCTAAGTTAGGACGAGTTTCGTACTAACTCGAGATAAGACGAGTCCTAACTCTTTGTGAAATCAACCCCAGGCATGTTAGTATTAACTATCCATGACAAAAATGAGGAAAAGAGAAAACCAGGCAAGAAAAACAGAAGAAAAGATAATATTCCTGTACTTTTGTACACAGAAAGTGAAATATAAAGGAGGAAAATCAAAACCCAAAAAGAGGAAGTCATCTGAAAGGACAAAACTTAAACATATAAGAAGTCTGCAATGGGTTTTGAATTATAAAAATCATCTGGAAGATAACAATGAATGAAAAAAGGCATACATGTTTCAATATGAGGGTGACAGATAAAAACACACAAAACTTAGAAGTCTGCAATGGGTTTTGAATTTTAACAAAATAACCTGGAAGAAAACAATGAATGAAAAAAGCATATTTCAATATGAGGGTGACAGATAAAAGCATCCATTTAAATAGTATTGAGGGAAAAATATGTTTATAAATTTACAAACCAAAATAAGAAACATTTCATAAACAAGAAATCAAATGACATGTGACAGGCATTTTACATAAATTAATGCCTTATCAACGTTCAACAATATTCAAACAAAAGTATACAATATGAACAACGATCAATTAAAACCACAATTTTAAGTCTTGTAATGTACATGTATAATATCAAATAATAAACCACAAGGGAAACCGATCAGGTAAATTTTTTTAATGATTCCGGGAGCAGGATTTGAACCAACGAACTCCAAATTAACGTGCCAGCACTCAAGGCCTTATACTTCACGAAAGGTAACGAGGGCGATTGCCCCTCTGGTCATTGCCTTTGAAATGCTCCAGTAATTTACAATTTCCACATAAGGTGCACCATTACCAAGGGAAAAATGCCTTGGTGCCGGTGCCCTTTCACAAACAAAGCATACAGGCCTGCTAACCCTGTGTTGGCGGGCTCTCCATTTTGTCAATATCTTAGTTCAGGGTGCCATGTATTATTGTTTCTACTATATTACCTTCCAGTATGCACTAATAATCCAATCAAACCAGAGTGTGATATCAGGCGATAACCCAATCACAGTTTTCATATTGCACTCTGAGTATTGTGAGTGTCAATGTATCACGCTTCGCATACGGTCAGTGCAAAAGTTACATTCTGAACTTTGCATGGCAACACCAAAAACAAAAACCCAACCTAACCTCATTGACTTGATTAGGCTGGTAGATAAATAGTTATTGAGTGACATGAAATCACATCGATGATGAGAAAATATTTAAGTACCTGTTGTCGTCATGGTTCAGCCTCTTCCTTGAGGGTGCAAAACTGAAGCGCGAGGGCTTAAACGACTCGCTCCTTGCAGACCAATTAGATTCCCTCGTCGACGGGGCTGTGAGGGACAACCTTTGAGTTCTCTCGGCATTGAGTTGTTGTGGCCTTGGAGATGACGTCCCGTTGACTAATGACTTTGGGAGAGAGGTTGGACTCTGGGTTTCCTTGGTGCAGTGGTAGTGGACGGACAAGTACCTGGGTATGAGGATGCGGCGACGGAGCTTGGAGTACTGGAAGGCGCCAGACGTCAAATTTGTAGCGCTTAAGATGAATGATAATTACCCTGAAAGAACAAGATAAATTGCCCCACTATCAAGTCCAGAAAACTCATTTGGTTTGACAGGTCGGACAGAGGTGATGAATGATCAAATAATCAAACAAGGACAGGAGAATACATGTTGGGAAAATGTTTTCTGTAAGCTGATTGGTTTGCTCTGCGATTTATTGGAAAACAATCAGTCACCACTTATAATTTATAACGGTTGCAGAAATTAAGAATGACTCGAGACATAGTTCTTGCGATCTTCAGTGTCCGCTTGTAAGGTTGCGGTTTTTGGAAAGGCGAGAATGAAAGACATAACATGTCTGATTGAAAACCATTGGACCAATTTGCATTCGAAAGCTTTGTAAGTGACAATGATGAATTCAAACAGGTTTACGAAGACAAATTTATCAATTCTTTAGAAAAAAAAGTGAAAATGAAAGACAGCACTACCTTTGATTGAGCACCATTGGACCAATTTGCCATCAAAAGCTTTGCAATTGATGATAAATTGAAAAAGGTTTTCTGAAGACAACTCTTATACCAATTTATCATTACTATTGACAACATGAAATTCTCAGCAAGGAGGAAAATGAAGGTAAAAAAAACAGGGTTTGCTGTTCTGTTACTTCGATTACCTAGGATTATACTAGGATAATTGCACAGTGGTAACAGTTGGTGAAAACAAAACAATACACAGATGGACATCAGGGCATGAAAAAACATGCACAAACACCCATGAACAAAGGTATTTAAAAAGGCAAGACATATATATATATAAATCCTCAATCTAGGTACAAAATAGGGCTACTATAACCCAATATAAAAACAATATTTTGTAAATGACAAAAATAAATAATTCTTCAATATTATCAATCTTTAAAGACACTGGCACTCATATTGGGTTTTGTCCATTAAATGCTGATTTATAGGCAAAATTATAAAGAAATATACATTATAAGTCACATGTAAAAGTTCAGCTGAATGCACTGCCTAGTTGCTAAGGAAACAGCAACAAACAGCTTCCAATCAGCATCACAAAAAACACATCCCAACAAAAACTTCTATTACCTTGGTAGCTTAGTGAACTTATGCGTGACTATAGCCTGCTTGCAGTTACATTCTCCGCGGGCATACTCTATACCCTCCTCTCTGAAGAACTGCTCCAGCGCCGTCTGGATCGACCCGATCGGGTTAGAACGACTGAAACATGGACAAATTATAACAATCGTTAATAGGAGTCCCTAATCACCGGTTCTTTTCGGAACCAACACTAGTCACATAGAGATATTCACATGTTGTCACCGCAAACCTCTCTAAGTTAGGCCGTGTTCGAATTGGCGACTTCGGCTACAGCTACGGCCATTCTTCAACACTGACAGACGCGCTGATCTAGCCGTAGCTGTAGCCAAAGTCGCCAATTTGGACACGGCATTATACCTCAACCTGGATCGACCCGATAGGGTTAGAAATACTGAAATATGGAAAAGTTTAAAACAATTGATAGAAATATTGAATTGTGACAATTAACATTTTAAAATTGAAAAAGTATGGCAATGAATTTACTTTTATAGAGAAGGAAACTTCTCCAAAAATCACATTATTTTTGTTTCCTTTTGGTTTTATTAAAAAATACCAAACAACAAGTCCGGTAACAATTATTCAGTTTACAAAAAGTGACATCAAGAGTTTATGATGTATATTAGAATAATTTAAAGATAGAACATTAGTCATTAACAATTAAAAATTATAGAAAAAGTGATAGATAAGATATATAAATGCATTCGCACAGAATTATTGAGGTGCAGTCGAGTCTGAGTGAAGTCCAGTCTACCTTGTCATGTGGGGAAAAAAATTCTGACATTTGAGAACTTTGAGGCAGAGCCGAAAGTAATCCAAAAAGGAGAACATTCTCAATACATGTACAGATTACAATAGATATTGCCTTGGATCTCGTGCTTAAAAAGACATTCAAAATACACAATATATCTTTCAAAATTAGGAAATACATTATGACATTAACAAGATCTCCTGTACTGTTTTTAACACTCCAGCACACAATTATAAAAATACAATGCACAATACAGGACAAAATAAAACAGTCACTTAAAGACTAAAGGAAACAAATGTCAGCACAACACCCGCACTAGAAGCAGCCCAACAAATCACATCGTCTCAGGAATAAAATAAAGGTTTATATACAAGATACGAGAGTATCTTATATACAAGAGTTCTAGAATAATATCATAGCATAATATCAGAACCCTCCCAACTGAATGTTATGTGGCCACAAAACGGGGAGGAATACAAAACGGAAAAAATATTTTAGAACATTGTTGAGCCAGAGCCGAAAGTAAAAAAAAAAAAAAGTATTCTCAAGAGAGAAAAAATAATTGCCAAACCTCCTTCTGGGCATGTCCAGCAAGAGATCGTAGAGGGCATGACTTCAAATTCAAAGTTCTTGACAATCGGGCAGTCGTGCGGATAGCGAGACCTCAGTTTCATTTATCATCATCCGTCCCTGGGGTCTCGTCCAAGGGGGAGTTTAGCGCCCTCTTGTTGGCCCTTTCGGTGTCGTCTTTGAGTTGATCCAGGCACTGACAGAGGAACTCTTGCGCATCCTAGAAATGCAGAGGTTTAAAGACAATGAACACTATTGGTAACTGTCAAAGACCAGTCTTCTCACTCTCAACATATGGATAAAATAACAAACCTGTGAAAATTTGAGCTTGATTGGTCGTCGGAGTTGCGAGATAACTATGAAAGAACAAAACACCCCTGCCATACGTAGTTGTGTGCTTTCAGATGCTTGATTTCAAGAACTCAAATTCTAAACTTGAGGTCTCGAAATCAAATTCGTGGAAAATTACTTCTTTCTCGAAAACTACGTCACTTCAAAGGGAGCCGTTCCTCACAATGTTTTATACTATCAACCTCTCCCCATTACTCTTTAGCAAGTGAGGTTATACGCTGATAATTATTTGGAGTAATTACCAATAGAGTCCACTGCCTTTAAGAGTTAGTTGGATTACTTTGTTGTAGTGCATTTCCTTTTGACAATATTCTATTGTCACGCAGAAGTTTTGAGGCAGTTAAGTATGGCACCACTGCTCATTTAACAACAATATGGCAAGATGCATTTCGCAAATACCACTGCGCAAGCGCAGACTGTTGAATGAGGTGCATTGTGGGATAGATATGGATAAAATTTGATCACCAGCTAGACCACTATGCACCTAATTCCAAGCTTTACGCACGCACCCCAGTATTTGCGAAAAGGTGTTTTACTCTGATATTCGTATCGACACTCCGGCAACCAAATGTACTCTGAGATATTAACAACACTCTAGCAAGAAACAATGTAATACTCAGCAATATTAATGGCTCTTTAATATTAGCCTTTCATAAGCAACCTTTACAAAAAAAACAATACAAGTGGGAGTGGAATTCATATACCTTATTAATAAAAAATGGACAAGGTTGGACTATATCTGCTCTTCAATAACCTTGCCGGCTAATCTGGATTATACAAAGTAGGTGGAACCTGATAGAGCTTGATTGATTGATTGATTGATTGATTGATTGATTGATTGAATGATTGGCTGATTGATTGATTGATTGATTGATTGTACAATAACCCAGGTCAGCTTGATTTTCTCTGAAGCAGCACCATTAACATAATGCAGATTTGATAACTTACGTGTTGCATAAATCCAGAGAATCGAGCTGCCGTTGTGGAGATAGCTTGCTTCACTTTACGTAGATACACCCCAATGCTCTCCGATGAGTGATTGCTCTGCTTGGCGCATAGCAATTGAGCTAAGGCCCTGTAACAGTAATCGATATATCAATACTTATGAGCAAGATCACAACACCTAAAACAAAAGAATTTTGACAGGGAGATTCATAACAGTCACAAAACTTTTCACAAAACTGTCCGTGTTAACTGCTTTGCAGAGCAAACAGGGGTTGCCCTCAACTTTTTTTTCAACTGGCCAGCAGGACCAGTTGGCTTGATTTTTCACTGGTCCGCCAGGTTTTTGACTGGTCCGTCAATTTTTTATGTTATTTTTTAAAACTAATAGTATACTGTTGTATACCAACTGCTCGATTTCCGATCGTCGCTATTTCAAAATTCAACATGAATTGCAACGTAAACTTAACTGCACTGGAAGCCATACTTTATTTATGTGTACCAAGTTATTGTTTTCGTAAGAGGGCTCATTAATGTTAGAGTATTTTTTCTTTAAAAATGTAATAACAATGTTATTAAAATTAATTTAAAAACAGGTCAAATTATTTGTCAGAGCAAAATTTAAAATGTCTTTATTTAAGTAGTTTTAAAATTAATTTAAAAACAGGTCAAATTATTTGTCAGAGCAAAATTTAAAATGTCTTTATTTAAGTAGTTTTTTTTTAGTCCACGGTTTATTGTAAGCACTCGACATAAAAGTAAGAAGAACTTTTTTATGAAGAAAAAAAATAGTGTTTTTACTATTAAAAAAACACCCAAAAACACTTTAAAACCGACTGTTAAAATATCATTAACTTTTTATGTACTGCCTTCAAATCTACTGTGAGGGAGGGTTACGTGCGATCGCTCAAGTTATTTTATCATGTATAAACATTGCCTATTATTGTAGTTTTAATAAGTATTCATAAACATAATACATCGTACCGAAGTTCCCAAAATCTTCCCACTTTCGTCCAGAAAAACCCCCAACAAAAAGTAGACATCAAAAAAGTTGCAACATCCATGAAGAAGCATACTAGTTAGACAGTATTTTTTTTCAATTATGTGTATGGAATGGTCGGTGCCGGCGTCTGTTTTGTGAACAAAATGTTCGTTTAAAAAACATTTTTAAAAGCAGCAAAAACAGCTGCGCCTTTGTTTAACACATGATTGCATTCTAGAACCCAGGTCTGTCTTGAAATCAACCCGCAAAAAAACCCAAACAACCGCGCATTATATGTGACCAAAAAAAAACAATGGATTGGAACAATAAACAAGATCGCCCAACAAAATTACCCAAAATCAGGACGGAAGAACTTTACTAAACACAATTAAATACTCCTTTTTGCTCATCCAGAGTATCCTAACTTGGTAATTTTTGTTGAATGAAGCCTCACCGTTTCGCTCGTTTTTCGTAAACACGCTAGACTCTTATTCCCACACGCAAATCTGCTCGGCAGAAAGTGTAAGAAATACTGAACGCTAGAGGGCGTTTCAGGATATTCGATAGCGTTTGAACCCTTGCAAGCGCGTCACATGCAGCAACTGATGCCATGCTCACCATGTTGGTGGTCAATAGGTTTACGTGTAAACGTCGCGTCGCCTAAAATGCGCACTTCACTGAATAACACACGTTTACATTGACCACCAAAATGGTGCATCCAAGATTATTCTGATGATGGCGTTAGGTGAATTGGGTTAAAACTCATGTACACTACATAACAAGAGTGGACCTGATAACAAAAGTCCACATAATGTAGGGGATTGAAACACTGTGTGAACTTGCACACGTTCACACAGTGTTATTTGAAAGTGTTGAAGAATATGATGCCCCAACCCACCCACCCCAGTTATGCCAGTGTTTACGCCACATCTTCTCTGACAAGTCTCAATCGTGAGGGGCCCAAAATGTCTTACCAGTAGAGACTTGATTTCTGCATGAGTGGAATGATGTCTTGATTCTGCATGTCTGCAGTGAAGCATTCCAGACAGAATAGCGACTGGAGAATGGCGTTCATGTAACACGTATTACCAAGATTTGAGAATCTGGCGGAAAAAGTGCACAAATCAGACAAATCGTCACCAACATTACAAACGGACACACACAAATACAAGTAAAAAGTAGCAATCCGGGAAAACAGCAATGAACATTTTTAAAATCAAGCTCTGTAAAAAAAGTTATGGGTATTTTCAACTAGCTTTCTAACAATGGTTTCTTGATGCTTTGAACTTTATACATGCGTCGAAGATTGCAAAAAGGCATTTTCCGTTTTCACACACTGACACCAGATAATACAACAAATAAGCAAAAAATAAAAAGCACATTGAGACATTTGAGATAAAAACTAATTAATGTTATTATTGTTATAGATGGTAATGTTACATTGGTGCTAAAGAATATTAATGCAGTACCCGTATTGGCAGTTCGAATCCTATGTTAACATCTATTATATCGTTGTGGTACCCGCTGCCAATAGGATTCAAACTGCCTCTAGCTACTGGCAGTCACGGTAGTCTTATTGGTAAGACACTGCTCTAAAATTGCAAGGGTTGTGGGTTCGAATCCCACCCGAGTAACATGCTGGTGATATTTTTCCACAGCAATCGGGAAAGTACTGAGTATACAGTGCTAACACACATCGGTGAAAGGGTAAAAAAGTAATAATAATACTTTTTTTTTTAAGTGTGTGAATGACCTACCCTTGTAGACTGATCTGAGACGTCTTGACTGCTGTGGGGATGCTCTTCTGCTTCCAGCCGGATAGCTTGTGATCGGGTACAACCTCTTTGAGTTAAAGACGCTCAGGAATCCAGGGGTACGCTTTACCGTGACGTTAGAATTGGTTTGCCTGAGGGGACAAACAACATTAAGAATATGGGACTTGAGGCATTGCACGGTGGGGTATCAATAACCTAGGTATCGATGTTAGCGATAACAACATGCGTATCTACTTGCTAGGTAGATTTCCTACCTTCTGCCTAGGTTGTATTTAAGAAGCAGGACAGTTCTTTCCAGAACTGAGAAGTCTCCCCAATAGACCCTTTCCATGAAATATGTAAGTTGCACATAGCGCGTGCGCACTAACGTTTTGGTTGGCAAAATGAGGGAGCATCGCGCTGTTTTGTAAACAGCTAATGGGTGCGTGACGCAGACGCGATTGCGCGTCTGCAACCAACAGGGTCTGTACGCATGCATGAATGTAATTAGCATATTTCATGGGTAGGGTCCATTCAGAGAATCTAATCTGAGGTAGTAGAGAAGTCTCCCAAATAAAAAAAAAAGTTGTTGTGCTCTAAAGAAATCAACATCAGGTTGTGAGGACAAATAGAACTAATGCCATATAAAAAATAACATGTTTTTTTAAGGCCCCACTTTAAAAAACCCAACAAACTCACCTTGATTTTAGCAATGCATCCGTGGCAGAGTAACCAGCAATCTGGCGCCCTCTACTGTAGAAAGCTGATGCATTGGAAACCGGCTTGGGGGCAGCTGCAAGTCAGGGTTTAAAAAAAGAATTCACTAGTATTCTCATACTTTGTATTGTTACTAAAAATGACACTTCATCTAAGCCCTAAGCGGATATAGGCACGGGAAAATTCTGCATTTTAGATGCTCTGTGGTGCAATCTTTGGTAAATTTTGAGGGGGGACATTTGATATAGTGTCCCCCACCCTTCTAAAAAGTTGTGTCATCCTTAGCCCCCAGGATTAATGCCCATGGCGAGACACAGGGTTGGTCTTACACAGTGCAATACTTGGGCTTCATGATTAAGGTGGTCAAAAAGATGGGGGGGACATTTGATATTGTGCCCCCCTCCCCTTGTCACCCCCCCACCTATTTGATGCCCACCACCATTAGTAGGATTTGAAACTTTGTATGGTGGAATTATAACTACAGTATAAGAACATTTTGCGATAACACCATGTGAATCTCTTTATGAGTAGTGTTGGTTCGGAAAAGAACTATTGGTTAAAGACTCATGTTTCTGTTAATATACGCTGATCATCTACAGGAGAAAAAACATAAGAAAGACTGTACTTACTGTTTGTCTAGACGCTACTGCTCGTCGAAAGTACTTCAGTAGGGTTCTCTACGCAACCTAAAATAAACGACAAATATCGGACAAATTTACATCAGCTGTGTAGTTGCACGTTTTGTGTGCATTTGATCACTAGGCATAGTTAATTTTTTACAGTATTACATTTGAGAACCACCAGTTCCTTAAAAGCTCAGATATGCCTAGTTCATTTTGATGGGTCATAATAAATAATTTGCAAAAAATAATTAACTATTTGTCTTTTTAACGACAAATAAAGCATCAAAGTCTTTTGGGAAAAAAAATTACACACATAGTTCACAAGCACCTACATGTGAGGTGAAACTAAACATGGATTGGAAATCACTAACAAGGCAATTACTTTTTTAGAAACCTCTTTCATCAGTGAAAAGGGTACAACAGAATTTAGGCATTGCATGGTGAGGTATCAATATATATTTGGTTTGCGGTAACACCATGTGTGTTTCTACTTGCCAGGTAGAGTTTGTTCTTAGAGAACTGTCTTTCTTTATTCTACTACCACAAAGAGTAGATTATCAGATTTTTGAGAGACTTGTTCTGAAAAGAACTGTCCTGCTTTGTAACTATACCCGGGCGGAAGGTATAGAAAATTGGCTGGGACAACTACTTTAGCTTTATAGGATCATAATTAACTGCACTACCGCGGAGTCAATCTCTTGACGACGACTAGAGCAAGCTAGTCAAAACGTTGAGACCAATTCAAGAACTGGCTTGTGATTTGGTTCCCTATTGGGCAATCCCTATAGGCTTCTGCTTGCTTTTTGTTGATATGTCTCTAATTATTTTACTAATAATGTAAAAATTACACATTTCTACTTATTGTTGCTGTGTGTTTTGAAGTTTTTAAAGCCTAAGTGAATAAATAAATAAACAAATAAATATATTACTTGATGGATTGGAATTGGACCAAAATTAAGTACAGTTTCAAGAAAAAGGACAAAGCTTTATGGAAAGATTTCTCCAAACTGTAATAACCTGGTTGTCTCTTCGTCTTTTATCCATATGCTTCAAGTCCTCTGCATTCTTCTCACTCAGCCTCTTCCTTGATTCAACCTCTTCCCTGCGAACAGTCAATCAAACCAAACAAAGCTCGGTAAATAACACCAAACTCACAAATCTCAACTCATGTTAATCCGGCATGGGTAGGCCTATCGTCTTCTTGATACTCCAAGAGTTTATGAAGACGCACCAAAAATTCAATCCATACTCAGTGATACCGCCTCTTGAAATACATAATTCTAAAAACTCCCCCTTTCTGGAGCTCCAGCCCTGGCCCCACGCGTCGACCTGGTATTCTTTTAAAACGTAAGAGCCCATAATTTAATAACAACAAGTATGCTAGTAGTAGTACAATAATTTCGCTGCATTGGCCTGCAACCCCCCCCCCCCCCTCCCCCTGGGTTAAACAACAGAGGAACTGCAGTTGAAATGACCATATAGAGAAAGGACCAATAATACTATAATTAATACCAGTATCAGCCGCCAGACTTGAGATTTGCTGAATTGGGCCCGCCAGACACCCCCCCCCCCCCCTCCTCCTGGGTTAAACATCTGAGGAACCACCTAAAACCAAGTTGAAATGACAAATGATGACACTATTCCCAATACCAGTATCAGCCGCCTGACAAAAGTTTTGCTGCATCCATGGGCCCGCCAGACACCCCCCCCCCCCTACTTAAGTAAACATCAGAGGAACCACCTCAAACAAAGTTGAAATGACCAATGACACTATTCCCCAAACCAGTATCAGCCCCCAGACAAGGGTTTTGCTGCATTGGGCCCGCCAGACTCCTCCCCTCCCAACCCCCGGGTTAAACATCGGAGGAGCCACATAAACCAAGTTGAAATTACCAATAACACAATTCCCTATACAAAGTGGGGGAGGGGGGGGGGTGGGAGCAGAGCGTCTGCCAGGCCAAACATTTGTCTGGCGGGTGACACTTTGTTTTTGGAAAAGTGTTTTTGGTCATTTCCACTTGGTTGCAGGTGGTTCCTCCGATATTAAGTCAAAGGGGCGGAGGAGCGGGATGTCTGCAGGCCTAAGCAATTTGTCTAGCGGTTGATACATGTGGATGTAAAGGGTTTTAAACCAGAAAGGGCTTTCAACCTTTTTCAGTTGCTCAGATCTCTTGGTATTATCTCCTTTCATAAATTTTGAACAAAAGGTTGTATAAACCTAGAGTTTTCAAAGTAGCAGAGTATAGCTTTTGCTCTTTTCAGATATCCAAAAATTAAATAAAAAATGACAAGGGTCGACAGACAACTCATTTTGCTTTGATGCATCATTGTACAAACTTAACAGCCCAATAAAACTTCTGTCCAGAAATTAATCACAGAAGATGTTCAACTGCCTCACTTGCTGATGACCATTATGCAACACAACACCTACCATTGGATCTAGTTGTGGTATTGGAAGTCTGTTTTTCAGCTGAAGTGCCGGGCGGAAATTGTCAGTACTGGGCAGGCCCGCCCACCGTTGCCCACCGTGGCTACAACACTGATCATCACCAATGAAGGTAAGTATTACGGTTCCAACATCAAGAGTACTGTACTGTAAACAAAAAAGGTGAAAGCAAATGAGAAAATTGGGAAGAAGTTGTTAATTCTTCACTTACCTTCATCCATTGTTGAAATGAACGAGCTTTACCACTGATGATGTCTTTACCTCTTCCACAGAATAGAAGAAGCAGGCGTGGGTAAACAAAGCACACATCACATATCCGTAGACAACGAAACACTAGGGCATCTAGGCCTAGCTAGTGTCAATTATTAATATTATTTTTGTTTATAGCAATACAGCATGTACACAAAACAATGAGATCAACTGGATTATTATTAGGCCCAAAGAGAAGAAATACAGCACTAGTAACCTTAATAATCAACAAAGTTGATGATTGAGTACTCCGGAACTTCTGTAACTACGGTAAAACACTACCATATCGTAACTGGTAAATAACAAACTTTCCCATGCACGCAGCCGACCATCAATGATTGTTCATCACTGATCACGAGCCCCATACTTATTATACCAATATCCCATCTTTAGAGATAACAAAATAAGAAAAGTCCTACTCACTTTTATACTGCACGCACGGGCGAGAATTAGGTGGTTGATGGATGAAGAATAATCTGTGATTTTTAAGGCGATTTCGTGAAATTATTGGAGAACATTGATGAAGAACAATTGGCGATATTGAATCATAATGAAATTAGCCTGTCAATAGAGGGCGCTATCAAAGTTCAATTTGTATGACTTTTTCGAATAAATTTTTGTGCAGAAATCCAGCCTTCTATTTATTTGGTCGTTATTATACAGCATTTTTCATAATATGAGCAGTGGAATGTATTGCCTGCCAGGAAATAGACTGGAACGTAGGACTAATTTCATTATGCCTGGAAGCACAAAAACTTGCTAAGCACAGTAAAATAGCTTAAAGGCAGTGGACACTATTGGTAATTACTCAAAATAATTATTAGCATAAAACCTTACTTGGTAATGAGTAATGGGAAGAGGTTCGTAGTATAAAACATTGTGAGAAACGGCTCCCTCTGAAGTGGGTAGTTTTCGAGAAAGAAGTAATTTTCTACGAATTTGATTTCGAGACCTCAAGTTTAGAATTTGAGGTCCCGAAATCAAGCATCTGAAAGCACACAACTTTGTGTGACAAGGGTATTTTTTTCTTTCATAGTTATCTCGCAACTCCGACGACCAATCGAGCTCAAATTTTCACAGGTTTGTTATTATATGCATATGTTGAGATACAGCAAGTGGGAAGACAGGTCTTTGACAATTACCAATAGTGTCCAATGGCTTTAACTGAAACTGGCCACCCCAAAATTGAATGTAAGAAGCGTCACTGCGGTAATGCTTCTCAGATTGTGTTTATATATGAACTATTCTTCCTATTATGACAATGAAACTCTGAAAATCTAATGCCAAAAAAATGTAAGTGGTAAGAAGTACAACAGCTTTGGAATTACATTGCATCGTTTGAGAAGTACACACGTCCGAGTATGGAAAACGGGGTACCACTTTTTATTACCCCAAAATTTAGTATAAAAGCATTACTGCAGTAACGCTTCTCAGATTGTATACCTATTGTATCTTATTTTGATGAAATTCTTTACAGTTGGACCATATTGAACTCTGGAATGCCATACAACTTTATACATGCGGTGAGGAGTAGGGCCTACAGCAGTTGGATAGTAGGCCCTAAAATGCAAATTTTAGAAGAAAAAAAATTATACTTCGCTTCTTGGTACAAATGCTTGACCCCCCCCCCCCCCCCCACCCGATCATAACATGCATTACCGCGGTAATGCTTCTCAGATTATATTCCTATATGAATTATCCTTCCTATTTTGTATTCTCCCAAAAAATTAAAATGAGAAGCATTAAAGGGAAGGTACACGTTTGGTAGTTACTAAAAACAATTAACTTAAAAACTGACTTGGTAACGAGCATTGGAGAGCTGTTGTTGGTATAAAACATTGTGGGAAACGACTCCCTCTGAAGTAACGTAGTTTTTGAGAAAGGGGTAATTTCTAACTAAAATATTAAAAGACTTCTAGCTAGAAGTATTTTATTCCTATCTGAAAGCACACAAAACCGTTCAACAAGGGTGTTTTTTCTTCATCGTTTTCTCGCAACTTCGATGACCAATTGAGCCCAAATTTTCAAAGGCTTGTTATTTTATGCTTATGATGGGATACACCAAGTGAGAATACTGGGCTTTGACAATTTTTTATTTACAATGATCAGTCTATATCATACAGTTGTTTCCTGTTTCACATGACCAACGCATTTATTTTACTAAAAAGCCATACTTGTACACTGAATGTTAAACTCTATTTTTCTCTGCCTCAATAAATAGCTTTGTTTATTGGTGATCCTTTAAAAAAACAATTGTTTGTACTTAATTTCATGAAGATAATTGTAAGTTTGAATGAATAAAAACCTGGCAACATAAATTGAACCTTTTAAAACTTACTATAGAGCTTTATTAGACCCAATGGCAAAAGAAAACACTTCAAAGTAAAGTGATTGATAATTATGTTACTGAGCATTACTAGCAATGACATACGGATATTAAAAATAACATATATGCCAGGGAGCTGATACACAGTTGAGTGATGATAATTCATTAAAGTTCATAACCGGCTAAGAAAGCTTAGACGGAAGTTTTACTGAAAATTCATGAAGTTTTACTGAAAATTCATGAAATTTATGAAAATCCAGACAGTTTCGCTACTCCTATTGGTGGAGAGCGCATCACGTGGGGGTGTTTAAACGGTTGAAAATGACCAGGGCCCAATTTAATGGCTCTGCGTACTGCCAAATTTCTGAGCTAGCCTTTTAAGCGTAGAATGCCTAGAAACGTGGAGTACTCGCGCAAAAGCCAAAACTCGCCGCTAACCCATGAAATACGCTTGCCCTAAACACAGAATTCACTGCTTCCGTAAGCGCTGATTCTTTGCTTACGGTAAGCAGTGCCATGAAATTGGGCCCAGCTGGAGCTGTTTATAACCGGCTTTCTGTGCTAGCCTTTCAAGCGTAGAATGCCTAGAAACGTGCAGTAGGCACGCACAAAAGCCAAAATTCGCCGCTAACCCATGAAATACGCTTGCCGTATACACAGAATTCCCTGCTACCGCAAGCGCTGATTCTTTGCTCACGGTAAGGAGTGCCATGAAATTGGGCCCTGCTGGAGCTGTTTATAACCGGCTTTCTGAGCTAGCCTTTTAAGCGTAGAATGCCTAGAAACGTGGAGTAGGCACGCGCAAAAGCCAAAATTCGCCGCTAACCCATGAAATACGCTTGCCGTATACACAGAATTCCCTGCTTCCGTAAGCGCTGATTTTTGCTTATGGTAAGCAGAGCCATGAAATTGGGCCCAGCTGGAGCTGTTTATAACCGGCCGGCTTCCGCGTGTCAGGCCTACGTACGCCAATATACTCATGCGGAACGCGAAATTCATAGCTTTTAGTAACAGGGCGTAATCTATTTCTAAGCGCGCGCGAATATCTATTTCTAAGCGCGCTTTTTAACAAAAGGGCATTTATGAATGGGAATAAAAGAGTAGTGACTTGTTCTTAAACGTATGTTGCCGTGCGATAAAGGCCCTCGCCTTCTGCTCGGGCCTTTATCTCCTGGCAACGACCCTGCTGGTTTTAAACGGCCAATAAAGAACTCGTCGCTTTCCTTTTGTTCCCCTATCAAATGTCCATCAATTGAACAGATAAACAGTTCTTAAAATTGGTTCATGAACTGCTCTAATGAACATGTTGTGAACTGTTTAAGGCATGTTCATGGACTGATCATGAACATTCTTGAAAGTTCATCGAGTCAAATTCCATCTTACCTGATGGGGTAGATTGGTTAGATGCATAGAGCTATATATACATACGTATATACAGCTATATTGTTTGATGACAATTAGTTAACAACAGGGTGGACCACGTGAAGGTTGTCATCTCCCACCCCACAAAAGGGATCGTAATACATCTGAGTGTGTAACCATTACAACAATTGCTTCTTTGTAATGTTACCCCCCTCTAATTATTATTTATTATTATTATTATTTTATGTTATTATTATATTAAAAAACCTTGTTCATGAGTACTCTATACAACTAAGACAGTGGCATGACCTTTGTAATTATAAAACCTTTTTAATGAGTACTCTATACAGCTAAGACAATGGCATGATCTTTGTATACATACAACCTTGTTAATGAGTACTCTATACAGCTAAGACAATGTCATGACCTTTGTAATTATAAACCTTGTTAATGAGTACTCTATACAGATAAGATAATGTCATGACCTTTGTAATTATAAAACCTTGTTAATGAGTACTCTTTACAGCTAAGACAATGTCATGACCTTTGTAATTATAAAACCTTGTTAATGAGTACTCTATACAGCTAAGACAATGTCATGACCTTTGTAAATATAAAACCTTGTTAATGAGTACTCTATACAGCTAAGACAATGTCATGACCTTTGTAATAATAAAACCTTGTTAATTAGTACTCTATACAGCTAAGACAATGTCATGACCTTTGTTATTATAAAACCTTGTTAATGAGTACTCTATACAGCTAAGACAATGTCATGACCTTTGTAATTATAAAACCTTGTTAATGAGTACTCTATACAGTTAAGATAATGTCATGACCTTTGTAATTATAAAACCTTGTTAATGAGTACTCTATACAGCTAAGACAATGTCATGACCTTCGTAATTATAAAACCTTTCAATGAGTACTCTATACAGCTAAGCCAATGTCATGACCTTTGTAATTATAAAACCTTGTTAATGAGTACTCTATACAGCTAAGACAATGTCATGACCTTTGTAATTATAAAACCTTGTTAATGAGTACTCTATACAGCTAAGACAATGTCATGACCTTTGTAATTATAAAACCTTGTTAATGAGTACTCTTTACAGCTAAGACAATGTCATGACCTTTGTAATGATAAAACCTTGTTAATGAGTACTCTTTACAGCTAAGACAATGTCATGACCTTTGTTATTATAAAACCTTGTTAATGAGTACTCTTTACAGCTAAGACAATGTCATGGCCTTGTATTTATAAAACCTTGTTAATGAGTACTCTATACAGCTAAGACAATGTCATGACCTTTGTAATTATAAAACCTTGTTAATGAGTACTCTATACAGCTAAGACAATGTCATGACCTTTGTAATTATAAAACCTTGTTAATGAGTACTCTATACAGCTAAGACAATGTCATGACCTTTGTAATAATAAAACCTTGTTAATGAGTACTCTATACAGCTAAGACAATGTCATGACCTTTGTTATTATAAAACCTTGTTAATGAGTACTCTATACAGCTAAGACAATGTCATGACCTTTGTAATGATAAAACCTTGTTAATGAGTACTCTTTACAGCTAAGACAATGTCATTACCTTTGTAATAACAAAACCTTGTTAATGAGTACTCTATACAGCTAAGACAATGTCATGACCTTTGTAATTATAAAACCTTGTTAATTAGTACTCTATACAGCTAAGACAATGTCATGACCTTTATAATTATAATTATATTAACCTATTAATGAGTACTCTATACAGCTAAGACAATGTCAAGACCTTTGTAATTAAATCACCTCGTTAATGAGTACTCTATGACATTGTCATGACCTTTATAATTGAAATAACCTCGTTAATGAGTACTCTATGACATTGTCATGACCTTTGTAATTACATCACCTCGTTAATGAGTACTCTATGACATTGTCATGACCTTTGTAATTAAATCACCTCGTTAATGAGGACTCTATGACATTGTCATGACCTTTGTAATTAAATAACCTCGGTAATGAGTACTCTTAAACAACCTCCATATTCACACAACACAATGTCATGACCTTTCACTTTAAAAGCTTTAAGAGTTACCAACAAAACAACATGGTGGCCACCATGTAAGCTACCCCAGAACAAATACCATGTAAACAATTAGACTAATAAATAATTGAAAGACAAATTAAGTAGTAACAATACAAAACTTAATGTCTAATAAACGCTTAAACACACTCCTTAAACATATTGTTCTCTTTTTATTTGTTATGAATTTACTACAAATAAACTTATGTTGTTTCGTATTTTGTAATGAGCAAACTGCATTACAAATTAACTTAACTTGTTTCACGGTTGTAATGCGGTACTTCATTACGCACATGAAACGTTTACATACTTGCAATAAGGTACTTCATTGCAACATGTTATAATTACATGATTGTAATGAAGTACCTCATTACAAACATGCAGTTTTTGTATGTGAATACATGAACTTGTATAGTACCTCGATACAAGTTTAACATGTGTTCTGTCTACATACTTGTAATGAAGTACCTCATTTCAAGTATGTTGACAACAATTCGAAAAGCACATATACTTCCAAGAATGAATTAAACAGGCCAACGAAATGTGAAATCTTCACAAATCTTGTTGTGGCTTGTAGTCAGGCACTCTCTGGGATGTAGCTTGTAGTCAGGCACCCTCTGCGATGTGGCTTGTAGTCAGGCACCCTCTGGGATGTGGCTTGTAGTCAGGCACCCTCTGGGATGTAGCTCGTAGCCAGGCACCCTCTGGGATGTTGTCAGCAGCAGGTAGCACCACATCCCCAGCAGAACTGCAGACTCCTGAAATTTATACCAATCGAGTCAAATCAACAAGTGTAACACTGCATGTCTCTATGTGGGTCTGTACATAAGCCCTTTTGATTAATTATGATCAGAATTTGGAAATTTACCTATGTTTGGTGCGCTTCAATAACATGGGATGATGTCCTCTAGGCAGGCACCCTCTGGGATGTGGCTCGTAGTCAGGCACCCTCTGGTATGTAGCTCGTAGCCAGGCACCCTCTGGGATGTTGTCAGCAGCAGGTAGCACCACATCCCCAGCAGAACTGCAGACTCCTGAAATATATACCAATCGAGTCAAATCAACAAGTGTAACACTGCATGTCTCTATGTGGGTCTGTACATAAGCCCTTTTGATTAATTATGATCAGAATTTGGAAATTTACCCATGTTTGGTGCGCTTCAATCACATGGGATGATGTCCTCTAGGCAGGCACCCTCTGGGATGTGGCTTGTAGTCAGGCACCCTATGGGATGTGGCTTGTAGTCAGGCACCCTCTGGGATGTAGCTCGTAGCCAGGCACCCTCTGGGATGTTGTCAGCAGCAGGTAGCACCCATCCCCAGCAGAATGTAGACTCCTGAAATATATACCAATCGAGTCAATTCAACAAGTGTAACACTGCATGTCTCTATGTGGGTCTGTACATAAGCCCTTTTGATTAATTATGATAAGAATTTGGAAATTTATCTATGTTTGGTGCGCTTCAATCACATGGGATGATGTCCTCTAGTCAGGCACCCTCTGGGATGTGGCTTGTAGTCAGGCACCCTCTGGGATGTGGCTTGTAGTCAGGCACCCTCTGGGATGTGGCTTCTAGTCAGGCACCCTCTGGGATGTGGCTCGTAGTCAGGCACCCTCTGGGATGTAGCTCGTAGCCAGGCACCATCTGGGATGTTGTCAGCAGCAGGTAGCACCACATCCCCAGCAGAACTGCGGACTCCTAAAATATATACCAATCGAGTCAAATCAACAAGTGTAACACTGCATGTCTCTATGTGGGTCTGTACATAAGCCCTTTTGATTAATTATGATCAGAATTTGGAAATTTACCTATGTTTGATGCGCTTCAATCACATGGGCTGATGTCCTCTAGGCAGGCACCCTCTGGGATGTGGCTTGTAGTCAGGCACCCTCTGGGATGTGGCTTGTAGTCAGGAACCCGCTGGGATGTGGCTTGTAGTCAGGCACCCTCTGGGATGTGGCTTGTAGTCAGGCACCCTCTGGGATGTGGCTCGTAGTCGGGCACCCTCTGGGATGTGGCTCGTAGTCAGGCACCCTCTGGTATGTGGCTCGTAGCCAGGCACCCTCTGGGATGTTGTCAGCAGCAGGTAGCACCACATCCCCAGCAGAACTGCAGACTCCTGAAATATATACCAATCGAGTCAAATCAACAAGTGTAACACTGCATGTCTCTATGTGGGTCTGTACATAAGCCCTTTTGATTAATTATGATCAGAATTTGGAAATTTACCCATGTTTGGTGCGCTTCAATCACATGGGATGATGTCCTCTAGGCAGGCACCCTCTGGGATGTGGCTTGTAGTCAGACACCCTCTGGGATGTGGCTTGTAGTCAGGCACCCTCTGAGATGTGGCTTGTAGTCAGGCACCCTCTGGGATGTGGCTTGTAGTCAGGCACCCTCTGGGATGTGGCTTGTAGTCAGGCACCCTCTGGGATGTGGCTTGTAGTCAGGCACCCTCTGGGATGTGGCAACTGATGTGGCAACTACAACTGATGCTACAACTGATGCTACAACTGATGCTACAACTGATGCTACAACTGATGCTACAACTGATGCTACAACTGATGCTACAACTGGTACTACAACTGATGCTACAACTGGTACTACAACTGGTACTACAACTGGTACTACAACTGATGCTACAACTGATGCTACAACTGATGCTACAACTGATACTACAACTGATACTACAACTGATACTACAACTGATACTACAACTGATACTACAACTGATACTACAACTGATACTACAACTGATACTACAACTGATACTACAACTGATACTACAACTGATACTACAACTGATGCTACAACTGATGCTACAACTGATGCTACAACTGATGCTACAACTGATGCTACAACTGATGCTACAACTGATGCTACAACTGATACTACAACTGATACTACAACTGATGCTACAACTGATGCTACAACTGATACTACAACTGATACTACAACTGATACTACAACTGATGCTACAACTGATGCTACAACTGATACTACAACTGATACTACAACTGATGCTACAACTGATGCTACAACTGATACTACAACTGATACTACAACTGATGCTACAACTGATGCTACAACTGATGCTACAACTGATGCTACAACTGATGCTACAACTGATGCTACAACTGATGCTACAACTGATGCTACAACTGATGCTACAACTGATGCTACAACTGATGCTACAACTGATGCTACAACTGATGCTACAACTGATGCTACAACTGATGCTACAACTGATGCTACAACTGATGCTACAACTGATGCTACAACTGATGCTGAAACTGATGCTGAAACTGATGCTACAACTGATGCTACAACTGGTGCTACAACTGGTGCTACAACTGATACTACAACTGATGCTACAACTGATGCTACAACTGATGCTACAACTGATGCTACAACTGATGCTACAACTGATGCTACAACTGATGCTACAACTGATGCTACAACTGATGCTACAACTGATGCTACAACTGATACTACAACTGATACTACAACTGATACTACAACTGATGCTACAACTGATACTACAACTGATACTACAACTGATGCTACAACTGATGCTACAACTGATACTACAACTGATACTACAACTGATACTACAACTGATGCTACAACTGATGCTACAACTGATACTACAACTGATACTACAACTGATGCTACAACTGATGCTACAACTGATGCTACAACTGATGCTACAACTGATGCTACAACTGATGCTACAACTGATGCTACAACTGATGCTACAACTGATGCTACAACTGATGCTACAACTGATGCTACAACTGATGCTACAACTGATGCTACAACTGATGCTACAACTGATGCTACAACTGATGCTACAACTGATGCTACAACTGATGCTACAACTGATGCTACAACTGATGCTGAAACTGATGCTGAAACTGATGCTGAAACTGATGCTACAACTGGTGCTACAACTGGTGCTACAACTGATACTACAACTGATGCTACAACTGATGCTACAACTGATGCTACAACTGATGCTACAACTGATACTACAACTGATACTACAACTGATACTACAACTGATACTACAACTGGTGCTACAACTGATGCTACAACTGATACTACAACTGATACTACAACTGATGCTACAACTGATGCTACAACTGGTACTACAACTGATGCTACAACTGATGCTACAACTGATGCTACAACTGATGCTACAACTGATGCTACAACTGATGCTACAACTGATGCTACAACTGATGCTACAACTGATGCTACAACTGATGCTACAACTGATGCTACAACTGATGCTACAACTGATGCTACAACTGATGCTACAACTGATGCTACAACTGATGCTACAACTGATGCTACAACTGATGCTACAACTGATGCTGAAACTGATGCTGAAACTGATGCTGAAACTGATGCTGAAACTGATGCTACAACTGGTGCTACAACTGGTGCTACAACTGATGCTACAACTGATGCTACAACTGATGCTACAACTGATGCTACAACTGATGCTACAACTGATGCTACAACTGATGCTACAACTGATGCTACAACTGATACTACAACTGGTGCTACAACTGGTGCTACAACTGGTGCTACAACTGATGCTACAACTGATGCTACAACTGATACTACAACTGATACTACAACTGATACTACAACTGATACTACAACTGGTGCTACAACTGATGCTACAACTGATACTACAACTGATACTACAACTGATGCTACAACTGATGCTACAACTGGTACTACAACTGATGCTGCAACTGATGCTACAACTGATGCTACAACTGATGCTACAACTGATGCTACAACTGATGCTACAACTGATGCTACAACTGATGCTACAACTGATGCTACAACTGATGCTACAACTGATGCTACAACTGATGCTACAACTGATGCTACAACTGATGCTACAACTGATGCTACAACTGATGCTACAACTGATGCTACAACTGATGCTACAACTGATGCTACAACTGATGCTACAACTGATGCTACAACTGATGCTACAACTGATGCTACAACTGATGCTACAACTGATGCTACAACTGATGCTACAACTGATGCTACAACTGATGCTACAACTGATGCTACAACTGATGCTACAACTGATGCTACAACTGATGCTACAACTGATGCTACAACTGATGCTACAACTGATGCTACAACTGATGCTACAACTGATGCTACAACTGATGCTACAACTGATGCTACAACTGATGCTACAACTGATGCTACAACTGATGCTACAACTGATGCTACAACTGATGCTACAACTGATGCTACAACTGATGCTACAACTGATGCTACAACTGATGCTACAACTGATGCTACAACTGATGCTACAACTGATGCTACAACTGATGCTACAACTGATGCTACAACTGATGCTACAACTGATGCTACAACTGATGCTACAACTGATGCTACAACTGATGCTACAACTGATGCTACAACTGATGCTACAACTGATGCTACAACTGATGCTACAACTGATGCTACAACTGATGCTACAACTGATGCTACAACTGATGCTACAACTGATGCTACAACTGATGCTACAACTGATGCTACAACTGATGCTACAACTGATGCTACAACTGATGCTACAACTGATGCTACAACTGATGCTACAACTGATGCTACAACTGATGCTACAACTGATGCTACAACTGATACTACAACTGATACTACAACTGATACTACAACTGGTGCTACAACTGGTGCTACAACTGATGCTACAACTGATGCTACAACTGATACTACAACTGATACTACAACTGATACTACAACTGATACTACAACTGATACTACAACTGATACTACAACTGATGCTACAACTGATGCTACAACTGATGCTACAACTGGTGCTACAACTGGTACTACAACTGATGCTACAACTGATGCTACAACTGATGCTACAACTGATGCTACAACTGATGCTACAACTGATGCTACAACTGATGCTACAACTGATGCTACAACTGATGCTACAACTGATGCTACAACTGATGCTACAACTGATGCTACAACTGATGCTACAACTGATGCTACAACTGATGCTACAACTGATGCTACAACTGATGCTACAACTGATGCTACAACTGATGCTACAACTGATGCTACAACTGATGCTACAACTGATGCTACAACTGATGCTACAACTGATGCTACAACTGATGCTACAACTGATGCTACAACTGATGCTACAACTGATGCTACAACTGGTGCTACAACTGGTACTACAACT
Source organism: Asterias rubens (assembly GCF_902459465.1). Classification (NCBI taxonomy): domain Eukaryota; kingdom Metazoa; phylum Echinodermata; class Asteroidea; order Forcipulatida; family Asteriidae; genus Asterias; species Asterias rubens. The sequence goes on from NC_047077.1 coordinate 5,388,553, forward strand.
GGTACTACAACTGATGCTACAACTGATGCTACAACTGATGCTACAACTGGTGCTACAACTGGTACTACAACTGATGCTACAACTGATGCTACAACTGATGCTACAACTGATGCTACAACTGATGCTACAACTGATGCTACAACTGATGCTACAACTGATGCTACAACTGATGCTACAACTGATGCTACAACTGATGCTACAACTGATGCTACAACTGATGCTACAACTGATGCTACAACTGATGCTACAACTGATGCTACAACTGATGCTACAACTGATGCTACAACTGATGCTACAACTGATGCTACAACTGATGCTACAACTGATGCTACAACTGATGCTACAACTGATGCTACAACTGATGCTACAACTGATGCTACAACTGATGCTACAACTGATGCTACAACTGATGCTACAACTGATGCTACAACTGATGCTACAACTGATGCTACAACTGATGCTACAACTGATGCTACAACTGATGCTACAACTGATGCTACAACTGATGCTACAACTGATGCTACAACTGATGCTACAACTGATGCTACAACTGATGCTACAACTGATGCTACAACTGATGCTACAACTGATGCTACAACTGATGCTACAACTGATGCTACAACTGATGCTACAACTGATGCTACAACTGATGCTACAACTGATGCTACAACTGATGCTACAACTGATGCTACAACTGATGCTACAACTGATGCTACAACTGATGCTACAACTGATGCTACAACTGATGCTACAACTGATGCTACAACTGATACTACAACTGATACTACAACTGATACTACAACTGATACTACAACTGATACTACAACTGATGCTACAACTGATGCTACAACTGATGCTACAACTGGTGCTACAACTGGTGCTACAACTGATACTACAACTGATACTACAACTGATGCTACAACTGATGCTACAACTGATGCTACAACTGATGCTACAACTGGTGCTACAACTGGTGCTACAACTGGTGCTACAACTGGTGCTACAACTGGTACTACAACTGATACTACAACTGATACTACAACTGATACTACAACTGATACTACAACTGATACTACAACTGATACTACAACTGATACTACAACTGATGCTACAACTGATACTACAACTGATACTACAACTGATACTACAACTGATGCTACAACTGATGCTACAACTGATGCTACAACTGATGCTACAACTGGTACTACAAATGATGCTACGACTGGTACTACAACTGGTACTACAACTGATACTACAACTGATACTACAACTGATGCTACAACTGATGCTACAACTGATACTACAACTGATGCTACAACTGATGCTACAACTGATGCTACAACTGATGCTAAAACTGATGCTACAACTGATGCTACAACTGATGCTACAACTGATACTACAACTGATACTACAACTGATGCTACAACTGATACTACAACTGATGCTACAACTGATGCTACAACTGATGCTACAACTGATGCTACAACTGATACTACAACTGATACTACAACTGATACTACAACTGATACTACAACTGATACTACAACTGATACTACAACTGATGCTACAACTGATGCTACAACTGATGCTACAACTGATGCTACAACTGATACTACAACTGATGCTACAACTGATGCTACAACTGATGCTACAACTGATACTACAACTGATACTACAACTGATACTACAACTGATACTACAACTGGTGCTACAACTGATGCTACAACTGATGCTACAACTGATGCTACAACTGATGCTACAACTGATGCTACAACTGATGCTACAACTGATGCTACAACTGATGCTACAACTGATGCTACAACTGATGCTACAACTGATGCTACAACTGATGCTACAACTGATGCTACAACTGATGCTACAACTGATGCTACAACTGATGCTACAACTGATGCTACAACTGATACTACAACTGATACTACAACTGATGCTACAACTGGTGCTACAACTGGTGCTACAACTGGTGCTACAACTGGTGCTACAACTGGTGCTACAACTGGTGCTACAACTGGTGCTACAACTGATGCTACAACTGGTGCTACAACTGATGCTACAAATGATGCTACAACTGATGCTACAACTGGTGCTACAACTGGTACTACAACTGGTACTACAACTGATGCTACAACTGATGCTACAACTGATGCTACAACTGATGCTACAACTGATGCTACAACTGGTGCTACAACTGGTGCTACAACTGGTGCTACAACTGGTACTACAACTGGTACTACAACTGATGCTACAACTGATGCTACAACTGATGCTACAACTGATGCTACAACTGGTACTACAACTGGTGCTACAACTGATGCTACAACTGATGCTACAACTGATGCTACAACTGATGCTACAACTGATGCTAATACTGATGCTACAACTGATGCTACAACTGATGCTACAACTGATGCTACAACTGGTGCTACAACTGGTGCCACAACTGATGCCACAACTGATGCCACAACTGATGCCACAACTGATGCCACAACTGATGCCACAACTGATGCCACAACTGATGCCACAACTGATGCCACAACTGATGCCACAACTGATCCCACAACTGATGCCACAACTGATGCCACAACTGATGCCACAACTGATACTACAACAGCAACAGCAACAGCAACAGCTGTAATAAATAATAATAATTAATAATAATTAATAATAATAATTAATAATAATAACCGAATTTATAAAGCGCCTTTTCCAAAGGATGCAAAGCGCTAAAATGCGTAAACCGCGGATCGGGGGAAGAGTTGCATGCCTGAAGCGCTTTATTTGAAATATGAGACCCAAGGATGCCTCTCATTGAACAGACTTAGGGACCATGGATAAATTATGTCACGGGAACGACCGCGTCGCGACGCGTTCCTTCGCGTGACAAATTGAACAAAAGAAAATCTACGGAGTGGAACGCGTTCTTCTCAACCACCGGGTCTTGAGGAAGACCCACTGTATAACAAAGGAACAATGGTGAGGCCGAAAATCACTGTGTAGGTATAATCGAATTATCTGGGTAGATATAAACCCAAGTTGTTTCCACTGCAATTTACGTAAACTGTCGTTTCAATAAATAAACAACAACCAAAGATCCATGTAAATTATAATAACTGTGTCTCCGGTCTAGTTTATATTTTGACTAGTTTTTTTTTAACTTACAAAAAAATTAATCCTAGCCCTTTTCACGCAATAAGTCAAAACACAACCGCATATTATTAAAAAAATTAAAATATTGCGTTTTTGCACGACCGCCATGCAAAATAATCCCCCAAAATACAACAGAATAAAACAAAATCAAAAGGAAAAACATCTTACATTAAACAGTAAAACTATACCTTTTTTTGTACATCCAAGGTATCCAAAATGTTTCATGTTTGAACAATGAAGCCAACACGTTATGTAGTTTTTCTTAAACACGCTAAATATTCCCAAGGAACTGCTGAAAATTCACCACGTTGTTGACATGCCCAAGGTACCAGCAACGGCGCCAATGTTGTACGCTGTTTAGTATTGCAATTTTCGGACACCAGATTCTCCCGAAAGTCTTAATCTCAAGGCGGTTGTAACTAATTTCGTAAACTGTTGCGCAAATTTTCCAACGGAGGGCGGCTCTCCCGCTATATCACATTGTTTAGGAAAGCCCTCTAGCGTTCAATGTTTCTTGCATTATAGTTCGTTGCACGCAAAGTAACAAGACTACTAGGCCTGAATATTGAAAACACTGTGTGTGAGTGTGTCGCTGGATATAGTGCGTTTGTGTACTACGATGTAATTTTGCGTTGTGTTTTGTGTGATTGCGAGCCGGTCAACATGATTTCGCGGTACCTTTATGAACAAATCGTGTAAGTGTAAGCATCTCTGTAAACACAGGTCCTAATGTTATAATTAGATGTAGATACAAAATAAGTTGGCGATGACTTCAAATTTAAGAATAATAGTCACCACTTCAACTTGTTATGGCAGTACCATATTATTGTATTGGCTTTGGCAAACTCGAGGGTTGGTTGTACATGGACATCTCCAACCCATTGTCTGGTGTATACCTGAGCTAGACCGCAAACACTAATCCTTCACCCCTTCGTGGCTTACTCGCGAGCTGCCTTGTCTATGTAATCTGAACAACAAAAGGCACCAACAATAGAGTTCGATAATGAGGGACCTTAAAAATCAGTGAAGCGCTTAATCCATCTTGGGACGGGCGCGTGACAATTTTGGGACGGACTCGTTCTAGAACGAGTCTGACCGCGGGCGGCCGCGTTCTTAATTTATCCATGGTCCCTTATAAGAAACCCCAAATATTTCCACACAGTTTTAAATTGAAATAGATGTCCACAGTCCAATAATGAAATTGTAAGATACAACAGACTTTTATTATGGTGTGGCCATCTTGATTTTCTTCCATGGAAATGAATGTAACCAAACCGAGGCTGGAAGGTTTAATTAATAAAATAATAATAATAATAATAATGGAAATTTATATAGCGCCTATCCATGTAAACATGCTCCTGGGCGCTGAACAATAATTAGCATTCAATACTGTTATTGGATACATTGAACATGACCGATATGATGGCAGTATGATGCAGGTCTCTACTTACTGTTTTCTTTCCTCTCCTCAAGTAGCAGTTGTTTCTTTTGGAATGAGGCCATGAAGACCGACCCCCCTTCCTCCTTGCGCATCTGGAAGGCGCTCTTTTGCCGTTCACTGTACTTTGGAATCCTTTACGAAAAAGAGCAAGACAAAACAAAAGATGGAGAGATGAACTAAGTACATGAAGGGGCATTGCTTGGCAACCAGACCATTGCTGTGCACTAGCGGGTCGTGTGCAGGCGGCAGCGAATAAACCCGAAGAAACCACACGTCCAGACACGTCACTATTTTTGGCAATATGTTTGCTGCCACCATCGGTGAAAGGTGCTCTTGTTTGGGGAAGCCCTTATGTTGCGAATTTTGTTTTTTTCTCAAATACAAGATGAGTGTAAAAATCTAGGAATAAGGTAAGGTACTAAAATACAGATCTTTTAAATGTAGATGGCTGAAGGGGGGTATTTTGTATGGTCTTTAAGCACAAATTATTATGCTAACTGGACTCTGGTTACCAGCTAAAATACCATGTCACACGAACAAATTGTGACTGGTTTCCTGCTCATTTCTGCTTAGCCCCTTAGCAGAAAATTTGTTCAGCAATATTTTCTGCTTAAGCAGCTCTCTCTATGAAATTGGGCCCTGGTCTGGTAAGGGTCACTTCTATGGGGAAAATGTGCTTTTGTATTGGAACCTTGAAGAGTGAGGGCACCACAACAAAAGCACAGGGCACCATAGCCCTAATTAGGACTCTTCCTCTGTACACAGATACAGAGTCCTAATTATTAAGGCCCGTTTCTGGGGCGGAAAATTTTCAAAGCTTCATAACTAAAAATCTTACCTGCAACAAGCCATTTATTTCAACAGATTCACATTCCATTGCGGCATATTTCATATCGAATGAAAAAGTGGTGGCACCATACGGAAACTTTTATGTATAGTGCCAGTGCCACTGCCACAACTTGTGCCAGCACTTATTAAATTTTACCCTCATGATAATTTTCCCCATGTCGCCACCAATTTAATTAACTCCAAAACCACTGAATTTTTGTCTTACCTGAGAAGAAGGGTTACCGCATATGATATGGAACCGTTTCCGTCCAAACCTTGTTTTCATCAATTACAACGAGTTAAAGTTCCGTCTCCACCGCTAGCGATAAATCCTTTACTTCAGTACTTGGTCAGCCTTCTTGAATTGGCGCGAAATTGCTATTTGTAAATGAACGTTGAGGGAGACAAACAAGTAAGTCGGTCGTCGAAGAATAGACCTTTCTTTTGTTGATCAACAAACCGCCTTGGTTGGCATGGTCGGCCGAATGTTAGTAAAACACTAAATCTTAAAATAAAATGTTTTAACCAAATTCAGCATTCTCTGCAAACTTTCAATTAAATAAAATACCTCTCATAATTATTTGTTTTGTTTTTAACAAAATCAACAAATTTGGTTACATTGTTACAAAAAATAGCGATCTTTTCTTAATTTGCACTTACGGCTTTCCATAGTTTTCCAATCTGGGTTGGCAAAAACTCGGGCTGTGACGTTGCAAAAGAAAGGTCTTATTGCAGATAGCAATTTTGAACAACTGCGCATGTGCGCGCAAAGGACTGTGGGAAAAATTTGGCACCTCGCTCAAAAAAGTAAACAACGTTCAACGTTCGTACACGATCGATCGGTTTGCAAAATGGATGTGGCAAGAGCTGCTTGATAGAATAAATAGTTCTGGCATAGACGAATTAAGGTCATCTTTAGCTAAAATGAATGTGCCAAGACACAGTAGTTAAAGACAAACTCCAAAGGCGAAACTTTTTCGCGATAAAATTACTGTTTTTAGGTTTGCCCGTCTACGTCTGTAGATAGGGCGTCGGAAGACTGACATTGACAAGGTCAATGGCGAGAAGTTGCAACACGGATGAGTGACCCTCCCGCAACCATCAGTCACCCTCGAGGGATCGGAAATAACAACAAAAACTTCCCACCAGTGACTCCGACTTTACGTGACGACCGTATAACTGGAGGTGCAAAATATTTCCCACAATCCTTTGCGGGACGTCGGAATTTTGCGTCCAAACGCAAACCGCGCGCGTACTTTTTGAAACGGGTGAAGACCGTTCGTCACACGAAATGCGTTGTACACTAACTTTTAAACGGAGTTGCTGCACACAGGGAGAAGTTTTCGTCCTTTTAATTGTCATTTTGGGGATTCAAAAAAAAAATGAATCGGATCAAACAAACTAAAAATGCTTAAGGTGAAAGTGTGCGAGGCTGTTAATGGCCGGAGGAGGGAAAACTGAGTCGGCAAAGGGATGGTCTTTCCATAAGTAGGCCTTATATGTTTGCATTTTTTTTTTTTAATGATTCATATTATTATTACATCTAACGTTACAAATTTAGGCAGGAAATTTAAACTATCATTCATAAAAATAATTACATATATAGGCCAAGTATTTGTTATTTTTATCGAGCAGTACTATTTTTTGTTTTCGCTCCGTTACAGATGGTTTTCTGGAATCGACGAGGACGGGAAGCCCGGGATCCAACAAGGTGTTCGTCATAGCATCAACAATAAATTCAAAGGTTCGGGAAAGCGACAAGTCACTACGAATTATGTAGCATTTAAGACGGTACAAACATTAGAAGTTCGTTGAGAGGATCAGTCGTCTCAGAAATAGCCGGCTTCGTTATTTGTTGTGACTGAAATAAAAGTATTTATGTCTGGCGAATTGAGTAAAATGGAAGTTTTGCTGTTGAGATTGTTTTTCAATGAATAGAAGCTTAACAATAAAAAGTTTAAATTCGTTAATGGAGGCAACTCTCACTTTCTTTTCCTTTTCCCTCGATTTTAGCGAGTATGTAGTTCTCACTCTAGTCTTAGTTTGCATATCGACCTACTCGAATTTAAATTATAGGAACGACTCTTGTTTTGTCTTTAAGTTTATATGGTTTATTGTCAGTTTCTCAATGAACTGGAAGAATTTTAAAAAACATGTACCTGAATCCCAATACAGTTTCTTGTCCGAGTTTTTGTTTAGAAATAATGTCATTATCATAATATTAATAGGGTATTTGATTGACAAAAATGTAAAGTATTATTAGTTTGCTTTATTTGCATTTCAATCAGAAACTTGTTCATACTATCAAACTATCGATCGTTTCTCATTTCTATTCTCAATTTACAACTTCAACTGACAGACTCAAACCCGACCAAGTGCACATTAATTTACCCGTTTGAAGGAATTGCGCCGCCATTGTTCGGTCGGCCGCGTGTTTATGCACGCAGCATAGCGCAATGTCCTATCCAGTCAGTATAATGGAGATCAATGTCTCGAATCCAAAGCCGTGGTAGAGCGAACCGAGGATAGCGCTTGAAAAGTCACGGCTCACGCCGGGATGAATTGTTTTGAAAAGGCGTTTAATTCTGATGCTGGAGTTCAACCTCCAGAAATGATCAAAATTTGCTGACACTTAGCGAGTCTTGCCAGTTTACCACACGTTTTTAAACGAGTAATAGCAACCTCCACACCCCCCCCCCCCCAACTGGCCGACTCCATAATTTAGAGTGCTCATGCTTGTAAAAGTCGTCAATTATTTGTAATGCCATTATACACTGTATGCCTACCCAATAAAAACGTGCTACAGGTTGAAAGTCGACCATCACATGGCAAAATGGGTCATCTATACTCAGCATAAGCATAGTTATGCTTCAGGGAGGGAGTGCTTGATGAGTTTTATTTTCCAGTTGCCGCATAATTATGGAGTCGGCCTTTTAGGGTTTCCCTTTATTTTCGGCCATTAGGCCGAGCCGTAGCGGCCAATTGTTGAAAAGCCCAATCCTCTGACCTAAAATGTAGGCCTATGCCTTCAAAAAACAGCCACCGAGCCGTACTCTGAATTTTCTGAAAAGTGTAAATCAAGGACAATGTTTTTTTAAAAACAAATCAAGGCAAAACGTGTTTCAGTTTGTCAGTCTTTCCAACACTGATATTACTGTAAACAGAAACTGTGTGTCTGATTGAAATCAAGAAAAATCAGTCACCACGTGCGGTTTCAAACACGGTGCTATAACGGAGGGCTATTAAACGGGAATGGTCAACCAATGGCAAGTTCAACCGAAACACAAAAAGGAACACGTTGCCTCGGATCGGAAGAATTGGCAGTATAAAAAGCGTTTGTAACCTTCTGTTATAAAATGCATATAACTATGGTTGGAAAGATGTTTTAAAAGTAGAATACAATGATCCACACAAATTTGTTTCGAAATTGCGTGGTTTTCTTTTTGCTTTGTACAGGGCGCGGCCATTTGTGGGAGTCAAAAACTTGACTCCCATTTTAAATGGCCGACCGTGTTAGTCGACGAGGTAAAAGGAAAACCACGCCATTTCGAGGCCAATGTGTGTGGATCATTGTATTCTACTTTTAAAACATCTTTCTAAACCATAATGCATTTTATAACAAACGGTTACAAACGCTTTTCAAAGACAAACTCGACTGGTCCAAGGGCTTTAATGGTTTCGACCGCGAAACAACAGCATTTTCCGTAATACACACAACTGCAGAGTCACTGAGGTTTACGTCCAAACCTCTGTTGTCCGGGGGCGGGTGGGGGGGGGGGGGGGCAGAGACCGGACTGGGGTCCACCAGCACCGAGTACCAAGCAACCTTTCCGTGGAAGTGCAGTAAAATGTTTGGAGAAAACACAAAGTGAAGTGACACGGCTGTGGGTAGCAGCGGTAGAAGGCTCTGAGCTCACCATTTATAACATACAATTTGCATCACAAAGCAAAATGTTTTCACTGAAAACCAATCTTTATGAGTAATCTATTTATCTTGCTGGAACAATGGGTTATGCTCCAAGTTCATATTGGGGATACTCCAAACCGTTTAAAGACACTGGACACTATTGGTAATTGTCAAAGACCAGTCTCCTCACTTGGTGTATCTCAACATATGCAGAAAATAACAAACCTGTGAAAATTTGAGCTCAAACGGTGGCCGAAGTTGCGAAATATTAATAAAAGGGGAAAAAAACCTTGTCACACGAAGTTGAGTGCTTTCAGGTGCTTGATTTCGAGACCTCAAATTCTAAATCCGAGATCTCTCGAAATCAAACTTGTGGAGAATTACCTCTTTCTCGAAAACTACGTTACTTCAGAGGGAGCCTTTTCTCACAATGTTTTATACTATCAACCTCTCCCCATTGTTACCAAGTAAGGTTTTATGCTAATAATTATTTTGAGTAATTACCAATAGTGTCCACTGCCTTTAAAGTACTTGTGCCCTCTCAAGAGAATGGAAGAGACGACAGCACGGATCATCATTTTGTTTAAGCAGAACGATATTTTTACGTTTTAAGTACACAATGGAATAAACCATAACTGTGTTATTGAACTTCACTGTGGACATTTTTAAAAAAGTTTACCTAAGGAAAAGTTTCTAGGTGGCTCACATCAAGGAAACAAGACACATATCGATCACCTCGTGTCAAATGAACACTAAAACATTTTAGACTATGTGCAAAATTTTGATTTAAAATTCAATACGTATTTTGATGGGGGTCGAGAAAGTTACAAGCTTTCATTTGAGCCATTGATCGAAAAAGTCAGCCAATTATTAGTAGCAGTGAAATGAAGAGCTCAAAGTCTTAGTCGGGATCCCGACAATATATCACGTGACCAATTCTTATGTGTTTTATAAGAAACGTTTTAAATTTTTATCATGGTTCCTGACCATTAAAAGTAAAATACCATTCCCTCAACAAAAAAAATTGTTTTAATGTTCGGGGCCAAAAATCTGACATAGCATCTTTAACAATCGCCATGAATACAAGTGATTGACTTTGTCGAATATAAGATCTGCAAATAAGAGTTACTCAATACTATGTTATCTGTTGTTCATTTTGGTGTCTCTGTTACAAAGGGTGTAGGCCTACCAATGGTTGTGGCTGTGAACATTTTATACAGCAGTTGCAAAAAGGAAACCGTTTTAATGTTTAAAATATTTTCTTTATTAATTTCTTAGACAAAAAATGTTTGTCAATATCATCTCTGGATATACTATTACAATTACACTGATTATACACAACTTATGGTTAAAAAATATCAATATTCTCACCTAAAATTATTTAAAATTTGAAATATAAAATTTAAAACATTGCATAGCTAGATTTCCAAGACAAGGAATCTGTCTGAGTAAAATAAAAATCTTCACACATTTTATAATTTGATTTTTCAAGTGTTGAAACAATAAAACAGCATATTTATCATCCAAGTGACAGAGTTACGTACAACATAATCCATCTACACATTTTATTAAACTAAACTTGTTTACGTCTAAAGCTAATAAAGTATATCTTAAGTCCAAATCTGAGTGAATTTATTTCCATACACTTATATGAGCCTTTCACAATTGTAGAAATATCTCAGAATAATACAAGTTTTGACATTCTATTTAAAACACTGACTCAAAGAATTAATGTTATTCTGTATTCATCCCAAGTAATACACACTTTTATGTAACAGAAGAGCGTCTGGAAGCAATAGCATTCTTTTGCAAAAAAAATGAGTTATTGTAAATTGTAATGTATTTATCTCTTAGAATTGCACTAAACATAACTTCATCAATGTAATTAAATATAGGCACAACGTACACATTTATTATGCACCTTTTCCAGCCAAACATGCCTCTCCATTAATTCACATCAACAATATCCAACCAATCTACTCCTGGGTGATGAGAAGCAATTATGGCTAAATAGTGCCATGGTCATGGACACAGTTGTCTCCACCTCGAACCCACACTCCAATGGATCAACCAACAGAACTTGAGTTCAATGTCGAGACGGCTTGCACATAACCAGGACACAAAATGTTGATTTCTCAAGTAAAAAACTCAACACAAAATCACTTTAAAAGTGACATTAGAAGTAGGCCCCCCCTATGGTTACCACTTTCCAATAAGTGTAAACTTGAAGTGCCAACAAATTAGTGACGCAATCGTTTGCTTAAAAAAAGAACAAGCATTTAAAGTTATACATATTAGTGAGAATTCTGCATTACAAAGATGGAATCATAATTTTGTGCCGAACAGTTTCACAATAACACTATAATTACAGCCCGAAACTTTCTACATACAAAACTCCTCCTTTAAAATGTTGAGTTGCAAAAAATACAAAAATCGTCTGAGTTACTAAACTTCTGCCTATAGGGTCTACAGGTAAAATTAAATAAAACAAAATCACTTTAAAAGTTACATTAGAATTATGATGTACACTTGTGAGCAGGAAACAATGGCAGTCGTGCGCAGCGCATGCACATTTCCATTGTTTGTCTTCAAAAACGGCGGCCAATGACATATCACAATCATTTAAAATTATACATTTTAAGTAAACAATCATAACTATTTATGGATGGAATCATAGGCCAAAACAGTTACACATTAAACCAAGAATTGCCCATGTGTCCATGGTCTAAATGTACATACTTTTGATCAATGTCAAGAAGGTGGCTGAAAATCATGGCAAGACCTAATTATAAAAAAGATATGCAAAAGTAACCTGTAAAACAAAGGACGGAATAACTTGTTGATGAAGTGAACTTTTTCTTCACTAAAAGCACACAACTTTTAACAGCAGATAGTGGTGTAATTGGGGGGGGGGGGGGGGGGCTGAACCCTCCAACGATTAATTCATGCCTTCACCCATTCGAAATCTGGACGTTTGAAAATAAGAATTACGAGAGCAAAATGTTACATTTTATAATCATTAATGTAGAAATTTTCAATGTTTTTTTAAGTCTACTTTTCCCATTTTAAATGCTGACAATTTGTTTTTACACCCGTGTCAGATTATCTTATAATAGTAAATTGCATAACAAGATTGTTTGAGAGAAATACAAATGGAAATTACAATTTAAAGCGGTCAGAAAATGGTGCACCCTCTAAGTTTAACCTGTAGTTTCGACTTTGACAGTAAAGATATAGGACTATTATTGTTGAACTAATGTTTTGAATGTGCTTTTAATATATTTGAATCTATCGTTTGATAACCAGTATTTGTAACTATGTTAAGTGCATTAAGATTATTTTTTGATGTAATGTGCTATATAAGAACTCAATATTTATTATTCGTAATTATTACAATGGTTATAATTTAAGCGTTGGATCTTAAACAATGGACTCATCTTCGTCCCTCCACTCAAATAGTGGCTTGTTGTACATCTCTGGAGGCACTGGAAGATCTTCTTCTTCTTCAAGATCAATGACTGGAACTGGGGAGGCTGCCCTGGATGCCGTAGGTGAATCTTCCATGGTTGACATTGGAGAAACGACATTGGAGGTTTCTCTGATCATTTGACGCAATGCTTCTGTTCTCCTTTGATGTCTAGATGCTCCAGCTTGTCCCATCGAGGCAGAGGTTGGCCTCTCCTGGTTGTTAGACGCTCCGCCACGAGATGGAGAGGCAGGGCGACTATCGGTTACAGAGAAAAATCCCCCTAATAACGGGGAACCTGGTTGATTGCCTCTAGGAGAATACATATGTTGACTGGTTGGAAGGGATGCATTGTTATCACTATCTCCTGAAGACTGTGACAGACCGTCTGCTGCAAATGCACTCGCCACATGTCTAAATTCCATGGTTTGCTGCGTGGGTTTGTCTAAATCAGTGTCCAGATTGTGAGGGAGACTTTTGTCATCTTCGGCGTTCGTATCATCTTGAGTGTCGGGTGTATCATCTTGAGTGTCTTCTAGCCAGCCATTCTGGGATGGCGGTCTTGGTGGTGTCTCGCACCGTGCAGAGTGAGACGCTGTATTGTCCGAATTGTTGTCATTAGCAGGAGGAACTGCCTGGTATGGAGGCGGAAGGGGAACATCAAAAGGATTATATGCCGGTGGGAGGACCATCGATTCCACAAAAGGATCAAATGGGCCTGGCATCTCATTTCTGAAGTCGGAGTCTGGAAAACCAGTTGGAAATCCGTGAGCAGGTCCCTTAAATGGAAGAGGTTTAGCTGCAGCTTGATTGTCATCTAGTGAAGGAAACGGTTCAAAGCTGCTCAGACCAAATGCCTTACCCATTGCCGATGCTTGTGAAGGTGCATTTGGTAATTGAGTGAAGGCTGTCTCCGCTGTGTCTTGATCAAACCCAGCATTGACATCCTGACATGCATCATCTTCATCAGATGGTCCATGAGTTACCATTGTAATGCCTTCTTGTAGAGCTGCAGATTGTGGTCTACCAAGTCCGGTGTAGAATGGTCTTCCTTGAGAATCACTGGACTTGGGTCGAGCCAATCTTGAAGGGGGAATATACCTCCAGTTTGTCTGGATGTCTTGTTCATTCTTTCTCTTCTTTTTGTTGTAGACGCAGGAGATAATAAGAATGATGAACAGAATCAATACAAGAATGCAGCCTACAATGATTAAGATACACCACAAAGAACAGCCAGTTATTATTGGTCTTTCCTTGCAGAATTCATAAAAACCACAGAACTTTTCTGGTGGGAGTTCTAGAGTACGTTGGCAAATGAGGGCAAACATGTCGGCTGACACATTGGCACGAGTTATGTCTCCACTTGAAGCAACATCCAACAGACAAGCCTCATAGTAGAACAACAGTGTACTTTGTAGATCTTTGCAAGCTGTATACAGTGGGTCTTCGTAGAAGAATGCGTTACAAATGGCCATGGCATCCTCCATTAAAGTTGTTGTAGGGAAGTTTGGGGAGTAGTCTGGTACAACTTTGATTGGTGCATTGGACGGAACCCATTCTGGTGGTGCTTCCTCTGGGTACAAGACTCCATCCACCATACTACTATTGTCAAAGCTGCTCAACTTCATCAATGCCTTGAAACCACTGCCTTCATCCAGTGCAATCAGAAATAGCATACCATCAGACAGCTCTTCATTGTAACTCTCCCTACCCTCAGCCAGGTTTTCCCCATGTGAGAAATATTCCTCGAGATGCAACAAATCAAGATCACCTTGAAAATCCAAGGTATCATCAATGATTCCATTTGTTACATGTTGCCCTAGATGGAGACTTCCACTCAGCTTCAGGTACTTCAGAATTTGAACGCCAAACTCTGTAAATGTCTGGACAACTTTCTGGTCTGAAGCATACAGATCAACAATCACTCTGCCGTCAAAGTTTCTCCAAGACAAACTAAGATGGAACCAGACTCCTTCTCGGATGACTAAGCCAGTTAACACAGTTTGCCCATTAAAGTTCAACCTTACTATACCACCTGCTAGTTGAACGGATAGAGAAGTATCTGAATCAAATAGCATCAGTGTCTGAATGGAAGAAGATGAAACAGCCACACGCAGCCAACACTGGAGAGTGAACTTGTCCAGGTCTTTTATTATGATATTGGAGAACGTAACATGGTTGTGTTGAAATCTCAGGATGTAACCAGCAGCTGTGAATGCCTTGGCATGATCGCTCAGAAAGTTGGACTCCTCAAATGGTAAACGGAAGTACGTACTGAGAGATTTGTCGCAGTAACTTTGTGATGCTAAATTGTCGACAAAATAATCTTCACTCACTTGTTGCCATTTGTCTGGGCCATCTATCTCTGGTCGGAACTCTCCAACATTGATATCATTAATCCAATTGGAATCCCATGATCCACTCAGAGCTGCTCCCACCAAACTAACGCCATCTGGAGTCTCAACAACCAAAGTGATAATTCCAGAATAGAGTGCTACGATGATCACTACTGACTCAGAGGTGCTGGTGATGTTTATAAGGTGGGGTGCAAACCATGTGTAGGCTAGAGAACCAGCTGAGCCTTCACCATTCTCTGGTTGTTCAACATTAACCCATGTCTGACCAGACTTCTGTTGAATAATCAGTTCTCTTGTGTCTACCTCTAGGTCGATACTACATGACAGAGTTACTTCTCTTTCACTGATCACAACTTCAGTAATTTCCCTGCAAGCAACACTTCCGTAACACGGTTCCAGTAGAACCTGTACACTTGTTGAGTGTGTAGTTAGAAGGTAGAACATTCCAGGTATTCCAAAATGGAAGCTTGCACCGTCAAGTGTTGTGAAGTGGAGGTGACCAAAGAAAATGGTAAGTCCTGCTGTACGTGTTCGATTGATTGTACTTATGGAACAGTCAATGCCATACCATCCAGGAGAGCACTGTGAACATGCATAGGTGTTGTTGTTCAAATCAGCAGCGGGTCCAAGCCAGTGATTTGCACACTCACATAAACCTGATGTTGCATTACATTGACCATGATTATTACAAGGGCTCAGTTTACCTCCGGGACAAACATTTGAACACTCCCTTCCCCAGTACCCTCTCAAACAAACACACTTGGTATTTTCATCAGAGCTTCTCCGTCCAAATGTACAAGGAATGTCACACTGTGGTCCAATCCAGTATGGGAAATCCCATCCCGGAAAGCTGTTACATAAATACCGTGCAGGCCATTCACTGAGGCGTAAGTGAGTCTCAGCTAGATCGGACAGAGCTACCGTTGCTTCAACAGCAGCACTTAGATCCTGATGAAAGGCAACGTCGTGCAGACACTGTATGTATTGAATATCAATGACAGTATTGCCAAGAGCAAAGCACGAATCATGGAAAGGTCCCCTTAAAAAGATTTCCTGGCACTTTGAAGTAGCTTCCATAGCAAAGGTGGCATTGGGGAAGTCAGGATAGGAAAGAGGCTTTTCAGCAGGAATTGGGTAGTCGCTGTCAGTGATCCTCCAGGAAGGGCCGTTCCAACTAGGGAACTGCATCACTACGCCACTCATGAGATCTGTTGCCTCTCCACCAACACCTTCATTGAATTTCCAAAGAACAGCTAAGTCAGGTGTGTTTACATCAGCATTTAATTTCCAGTTGGAGACAATCAAAGATGGGTTGGTGATTCTGTTCCAAATTCGAATCTCGTCAATAGCGCCGATAAATGGCTTGTTGGTAAGTAGTGGAAGAGCAACTGGAGCAAGAGAATACCACTGTCCTAGTACTAGGAAACCTCCACTTTGGAATGCTCTGCTGGTGAGCTGAATTGCCTGAACTTGTGGAATTCCAAGAGTGTCAAAGACGTACATCTCCAAGATGGCTGTTGACTGGTGCCAGACAAGTGATATTTGAATCCAGAGATTCAACTCGAGGCGCAAATTCAGACGGTGCACATGACCTTCAAAGTACATACTGAGTCTTCCTTCCGAGTTTATTAAAGCAAATACGTCATCAGCTGTACAGTAGGAGAGTAATACTCCACCATGGTGCTGTATCCTTACCCACATCTCTAGTGTGAATCTCTCAAATGGTAGATTGTGTAGTGGTCCAGAAACTATGATGTTGTCAGTAAAGTACAAATGATAACCCGCACCAAGTACTGGTAGTAGGAGCTGGTAGTTTGCATCAGACACATTAACAAAAGATGAGGCTCGGAATTTAGAAGTGTACTTATCGACAGCATTCATTGAGGCATTACGCTGGCAGTCCATGCTATCGATCACTGGTGTTTCAAGTTCATCCTGTAAGCAGTCCACATGCTCAATTTGATTCAAACTGTCGCACGAAGCAAGCAGTCCAGCAAAACCAAAACTATTGCAAACATCCGATGGCATGCTAATGCCGAATCCAAAATGATGCGGATGGAGTGAAATAAGTACAGATATAGCCAGGGTCTTCACATAGACTCGATATTGGATGACATTAACTCGAACGATACTTATCTCATCACTGATTTGGTTTGTATGATCAAGTTGGATTACTTGACCATCAAGCCAGATGTACGGCCTGAAAAATGCAGTGTCGATTGAAGCACGGATTATAAGGATGTGGGAATGGTGGTGAAAGGATATGGCATCAAAACATGTGGAGAAACCTTCAGCTGTGGCGCACCAAGAAAGCCTCCCATTTATCTTGATTTCACTTTCTGCATGATGGATAATTGTGTAGACTCCTACCTGGATGATATCAAAAGAGACTCCACCAAATGTCACGACTCTTCCTTGGCCTGTAAGGAGGGCACTGACTCTCAAATTCACAATTGGTTGTTTGTACCACGATGTGGTGGCAATGACACAATCATCTCCAAGCCAGTTCAGTGAGCAGACACCACAGTTAAGTTGGCTTTCCCAGTTGATCTCGCACAAACACTGGCCTTCGTTGTTGCACACTCCGTGATTGTAGCAAGGTGTGATAAGACCGCCCGGACAGATTTCAATACAGCTATCTCCCCAATATCCAGTTTCACATATGCAAGCATCAGGGTTAGTGGGGTTGGGAAGACCGAACCCGCAGGATTTGCAGGTTGACAACAGCCACTTGGGAAGTTGTGCCTCAATGAAGATATTGCAGAGTATGCTAATGTCAGGTTCTTGATTACTTATGACTTGACAATACTCAACTACCACGGCAAGAATTGTAAAGGCACTCTCTAATGTTCCTGTCGCAGCAGCGTTGTGGAGACATGACAGAATGTAGAAATCTACTGTAGCCTGGTTGAGTTCAGCACAGACACCTCGAATACCTCCATCACTGACATTCAGCCTCCCACAGATTGTCTCTGCTTCTGTTTGCAAGGTGTCGCGACTGAAATTTGCTTTAAACGGAGCGGTTAGTTTAAGAGGTATGTCTGCATCAGAATAGGTCCATTCTGGTTTCTGCCAAGAGCCTGTTGGTGTCAGGATGTCATTGCCAAGCACAGGGTCTGTAATAATGCTGCCGAAGCCAATGTCAAATTTGTAAAGAAGAGCCAGGTCTCCTTCATGATCGTAAGTATTTGAAGCATCAGAGAGTTGTGTGATGGCAGGTAGGAATGAGGCACCCCAAATTCTGAGCTCGTCAATTTCACCATAAAAGGTTGAGTTGAAGGTGTAGGTTTGGTTGTCTGGTAATGGCAGCCACTGTCCGACAGACAGAATAACGCCAGACTCCAGCCAAATCCAGTTGTCAACGACGAAACGGCACGAGCTGACTACCCCAGTAGCGCTGTGATGGTAAAACCGCAGCATACTTTCCTCCTTTATGAACACAATCGAGATGCTATTCCAGGTCTCGAGGTCATTTGTGATACCAGTGTCATACACATGAGTCCCGATTATGATTTTGATAGTGAAATCATTGATGATGGCAAAAGTTGACTCCAGCCCAAAGGAGATTATAACACCTCCGTACAGATACGGTTTGACGAGAAACTCAATGGTAAGTTCACTTTCTGAGATTGCTGTTGATAAATTTCTCAGAGGTTCTGTCCTGCCACCTGTGTTTTCAAACACAAGAGCAAATGTAGCTCCACTTGGTATTGTTGCTTCAACATAGGTTTCATATTGATGGACAAACAGGCTATCTGAAGAGGGAACTGTCCACAAATCAGCAATCAGGGTGTTGATATCTTTCTGTGTTATATTATCCAAACCTTGGGTCATGTTTCCAAGATCATCAGTTTGGTTTTGGTTACAATTTCCAAGGAGGCCTTCTGAAGCCAAACAAGTGTTGGATGGTATTGAGATGCTCAGCTGCATGAACAAGCCTACAAAGTGGATCTTTAAGTGAAACTCCGCCTGAAGTCCTGAATAAAGGGTCATCATGTTTGCATCTGTTTGTTCAATGATCCAGTCGGTATTCTGAACATAGAAAAGTTTGGTTGTGATGTCAACTTTTACTTCATCAATCCAGATCACTGGACTATGATTGATCTGATATGGAGCATGAATCACAACATCAGTGTCGGAGATGCTTACAGCAATGGAATTTACACATGTAGATTGTTGGAAACAAGGAACTTGTCGAATCTGGACGAGGAAGTCGATGGTCTGAATCAAGTAAAACTCACCAACTGCTGCAAGATTGAAACTCAGCCCATCAAACAACGTGTACTGTGAGTGCACGGTTACAATGCTCACAGAAAGCCGTGGTGTTGTTATTGTTTGTGTTGTAGCAACTGTGCAGTCATGGCCATACCATCCTGGTGAGCAGATTCCACAGTCTATTGACCCATCCCAGTTGAGATCACAGATGCATTGACCTGAACCTTCACAGCTGCCGTGAGAGCTACATGGGGTGATAGAACCACCTGGACAAACCTTATCACACTGTTCTCCGTAGAACCCAGGTAAGCATTGACACGATCCAAGAGGCAGTTTCACCCCAAACAGACAGCCATCCTCGCACTGTGTCCCTGCTCTTAGTGTTGGTGCCTCTTGACATAATGGCAGTGCAGGCCAGGTGAGAAGATTCAGAGAAATCTGACAAATATCTGAGAAACCGAATGCAACTTTGTAAGCTGCAGCAAGGTCTTGTGTTCCGGCAACCTGTCGCAGACAGAGTGTAAAGTACATCGATATTGTTCCATCACCTACACCACTGCAAACAGCTGAAATCGGTGGTGAATACAGCAGTTTCATGCAGAGGTCTCTTGCAGTAGTTTCCAAGTTAGCATCACTAAATTTAGGAGTCATGGAAGGGCTTAAACTGTCTTCTGGTATAGGTCCATCGGAGTCGAGCCACTGAGGTTTAGGCCATGGATCATCAGGCTTGTAAAGACATTCACCGGAGATGCGATCTTCAGCAACCATTCCTTCTCCCTCGTCAAATGGCCAATATCGTACCAACCCTGTGGCATTTGTTGTTGGTGGATAACTCCACAATCCCACCACTTCAGCAGGACTCAAGTATTGGTTCCAGACTCGTAAGTCATCGATTTGACCAGAGAATGATTTCAATGGCACCTGTCCTGTTGTGTTCCAGGCAGGTTGCCATGAACCAAGAGTCAGGTACCCAGCAACACGAAACAGGTGTGTATTAATTGACATCAGGTATCGCTTCACTGTTCCAGTTGATGTAAAATGGTACACGTTTAATTTTCCATTGATGTCTTCATACACAAGAACAATCTTATTCCATTTGCCATCTTGTACAATCAAGTTGGTGCTGTACACTGCGTTTCCTACATGAATTTTTATGGTGGATTCGACACTGACAGCAAAAGTCACATCGTTAGAGTATGAGAACACCACACCACCATCGGTGGAGATATCACTACATTGGAGCAGTAGCTCAAACGTAACATCAAAGGACTTCTGCACAAATAGTGTCACATGCTGTGTGTAAACTACAGTCAAATGGAAGTACAGGGAATAGCTGGCGTACAACTGTAGCTTAGAGCTTATGGATGGATAGGTAATTACAGCATCACAGTCTGTTACAGACCAGCGCTGCATGAAACCCTTTATGGCATCATCCGTAATCGGTGTTACATCACTTCTGTCGCAGGTTAAAGTGTCATTCATTTGGAAAGTGTAGTTGTGAGGTTGCATAGGGGCTGCTGACTGTACAGGATCGCTTCTTTTACACAGGTCAAGTTCTAAGCGGGCAACATGCATTAACAACCAAGGTTCTCCTGGATCAGTTGCATTGCAGCAGCCACCGACAAGTATTCCTGTTGCTACAGAGCAAAGACTAGACGGGAGGGTTGTATCCAGGGATAGATATTTGCCATCAGCTCTGACGATCATCTTAAAGTCACTTGGTCCTGTGATGAGAAGCTCAAAGTATGACAAACGAGTGAAGACATACCCTGATTGGCCAAACTCATATTTCCGATCAATCGAGACGGTCTGGCCATTGACATAAATAATGAAATGTCCTCCGGAGATGCTAGACCCTCCAATTGTCACGTGGGCAAACCCAACAGATGGGTCTCCAAATCGGAGCCCAATATACTTGATGCAGGAATAGCTGGCGTAGCAACGTATATATTTGGCCTGGATGATGAGTGAGTTGTCTGCAACTCGAAGGAGGTGATACTGTCCCACTGAGTTGTGAAGGAACGTGACCCCACTCAAGGTTGTAATTTGTGAGATGCCAATGATGACGGAAACATGCACATGGACGTTGAGATTTTGAATAGCAACAGCGGAGCAGTCTGTGCCAATCCAGCCAGATGTACAGAGACTACAGTCACTCTTGCCTTGCCAGTTTGGCAAGCATGTACATGTTCCGCTTAGAGCATCACATTCTCCATGACTACTGCATGGATTGATTGACCCACCCGGGCAGACCTCGTTGCAGTTGACACTCCAGAAACCAACATCACACACACAGATGTTTATATCGTCCGGATGGCGTGATCCAAATGCGCACAGAATATCACAGCTGTTCCCAATCCAGAGGGGGAACGCTGCATCCCCAAACTCATTGCAAAGGGGCTGTGCTGGCCAGTCTGGTAATCCAAGAGCCACCTGACAGTAATCAGCATATTCTATGATTGGCTCAACAGCTGGCTCTACAGTGTTGGTTGTTGCTACAGCTTCGAGACAGGCTTGGTAGTAGAATTGTTGTGCAGCATCACCAATCGGGCAGGAGCTGCAGAAAAAAGAGAGTTTCAAAAATCAGTCATTATTTTACACCCTTTGTGTGTGCCTTACAAAATATTACTGTTCTGACCAAAAAAAGACCTGTTGCATATGCCACCAAAAGATCTAAACAACATCCTCAATAAGGTCATAGGATACCTTTAACTGACTGAGAGTTTTGTTATCCCTTTGTTCGTATAAATGATCGTTTCAATAAGATAGTTTGATAAAGCTCCCACAAGAGGACATATGCAGCAAGCTGGCAACAGCTAATATCTTTCATACAAACATTGGCCCAACGTATATCTTTATGAATTGCACAAAACAGTTAACTGCGATTCGGTAACTAGACAACAATACTTATTCTAGTCATCATGAAATTGGTTGTTAGCTTGGCCGGAGTTGTGCACGGCGCATACATGCATGCAAGTTTCCATTGTTCGTTCTTAGTGATGACGACCAGTGCCAGGGGTCTATTTATTGTAAGTTTAATACTTTAAGGCTCTGCAGTAAACCAATTATTTCTTGGAAAATGTAGCACTACTTTATAATAATTAAGATAGATTAAAACATAAACATTAGTGAAGAACTAATTTTCAATTGTGTAAATTTTACACCATCAGATATAGAAGAAAACCATTTTTAATAGTGAATTGTCAGCTTAGTACTAAAATGTTGTTTAATAATGCAATTTGTATGAAATTTATAAAACTGCTTTTGAATATTTTGGAGCTTCTGGTTTAATGGAGTTAACTGATCAAGGGGGATCTCCGTTGCCAGTGTTTCCCACATCAAAGAAATCTACTCAATTGTGGATTTTAATTTTTGTTCTTCAGATTAAATGGCAATTTTCATTAAATGCCCTTTTGATTATTAAAGATATGAAGTTGAAAGTAAGGACTTTGTTACGGGAAAGCTCCATTAAATTATTTGAAGTTGAGCCTCAAAAACTTTGAAAGTAAAAAACTTTATTTTCATTGAATTGGTTTGGTCATTAAAAATAATGGATGAGCGGTTAATCAGCCCAGGGAAATCAGCAGCCCTACTGGTTTATGCATGATCCAATTAAGTCCACTGTTTGGAATAGGAGTAATACATGGAGATAACATGTGCAACTTGCTAGAGGAAAATTTTATTCTGGCCTCTTTCTTCAATGGACCTTTCCTGTAATGTTACAGAAATGAGCCTATGAAAAATATCGTAATTTATGGGATTTGAGGCAGTGCATGATGATGTATCAATGTATATATTTTTTTTTCTAGGTAGATTATGTTCTTTTGAGAACTTGTCTTGCTGTATATTCTACTACTGCTGATTAGATTTTTAGGACTCGAGAGACTTCTGTACTACCGCGCACAGTAGATTTTTTGAAATTCGGGAGACTTCTCGGTTTTGAAAAAAATTGTCCTGGTCAGGCAGCACATGGTGATACAGCAACCCAATTATACAAAGTCTTACTTTGCTAGTGGTCCTGAAAGGGTGATTCCCTTGCAGAAGTCATCCAGCCAGTCAGGCACAGATGGTGCCACTCCTCCTCCTATTCCATTAGCTCCTACACCACTACCTGATCCAGATCCATCCCCGCCACTCCCCCCTCCTCCACTACCTCCCCCTCCTGAACCTCCTCCCCCTCCTCCACCGCCTCCTCCCGATCCATCACTTCCTCCTCCACCCCTGCTGCCATCAAACGGTGCAGGTATAGGGGCATCAGAAGGCTGCCACTCTGGAGCCGGATAAGATGAGTTTGTGAGGATGAGTGGGAGACCTGACACTGCATCGTAGGTCAGCTTTCCTGTAGGATGGATAGAAAATGTTATAGACTATAACTAACTTACTTCTTACATGTAAATAATGTAGAATATGATCATTTGTGATGCTAACATTCAAAAGGGGAGGAGATAAGCTGATAAAAATCTTTGCGGTGCCCGCTGCAAAAACATATACGCTTCAAACTGCCTCTAGCTACCGGCCAATCTCGTTTGTCTAGTTGGTAAGACACTGCTCTAGAATTACAAAGGTTGTGGGTTCCAATCTCACCCGATATGCCTTTCACAGAGCTCAGGAAAGTACTGGGTATACAGTGCTAACACACATCGGTGTATATGGGTAAAACCAAAATTATTATGATAAAATGTCACAAAACGAAAAGAATCTCAATACCGCCAGGTAGCACAATGAAAGTTAGAAACCCAAGAGCAAACTTTGACAGATTGAAACAAGGCTTGAGGTTATCCAGGTCTAATGTCAGCAGAAAGACTTTTGACATTTGGAGTTTGCTAAAAGCACTTTTCTCTGACACAGCTAAAAGTTGATAATGATGGTATTGATGACTTACCTGCCCCTTCATCAAACTTCCATTGGTTCTGTAGACCTGGAGCTGATGCTGCTACATCCATACTCCAGTGGCTCTGGATGGCATTACTGTCAAAGAAACTGCAGATACAAAACACATACAAAATCCATGTTACAACAAACAAAGTATGTATGCAAAAACATAAAATCCTTAACATTGGTCAGCAAATATGAGGTTGTGCAAAGAGATTGTGTGTGGTACAGCAACTGTACACAGATTCACCTGTGTACTCTGTATCTGCACAAAGTACACAGGTGAATCCGTGCTTTCGTCAAATGATAAAAAAATTGCTTGCTGTCACATTGATATTGAGCTGTCAGTTAAAAAGCAAAACTGATTTCAAATAACGATAAAAAAGGAAACAAATTTGATTATTCTCACCTGTCCCATACACGCAGGTCATCAATGATTCCAACAAAAGCACCCTCTGGTTCGAGTCCTGTCCCATCATATCCTGGCTGCCACGCCCCCAAGCAGAGACCGCCACCAGATGAGAAAATATCCGCTTCGAAGGAGAATGTACGCTTTACAGGCAGCCCCTCTACATCAAAAATGTAAACATCCAGTGCATATGAGTGACTATCCCATATTAGGGAGACAAGGTTCCAGACGTCGATGCCCAAATATAGATCGGTGGTAATGTTGATATTACCGTAGTGAATTGAGATGTACTTATGAACCGTCGAGAGGTAGAATGTCTTAGATGTGGCGTAGGAGAAGAATGTGCCACCGCATCCTTTCGGGCAAGTCTTAATGAAGAATTCCACGCAAGTGTACTGTGTTTGCGATAGGTGCACTTCTTCTAGGATGACAGCTGAGTCTCTAAATGCGAGGCAGTACCCAGCATATGGGTTGGTTGGGTAGCTTGTCCCATCACTATTGAAAATGCCTGCTGTGCCGTCATTGACTTGAACTCGTTGTATTTTAAGCCTTATGTCATCTCGTCCATCAGTGGGCTCTGGAATAACAGATTCTTCTGAGGGTGAATCATTGCCACACCCTTGGCATGGTCCGCACAAACCCAGAACAGGACTGAGACAGCACTTTGAAGTTGGTACCTCAACATCAGCGATTATATACCTCTCCATGACGTTAACATGCACATACATGTTAAGGCTTTTCGTTCTGATCTCGTATGACTTTGATGATGTTTTGATCAATGTGAAAGTGTCTCCATCTTCATCGGTCAAGACGATCGGCTCGTCTGGAACAGTTACGTCCCCGTTGACGTGGACGACTGTTATGTAATTGGCAGCATTGTGTCTGATGGTAATGTTGAAATCGGAAAAGGAGACTGCAAGCCCATTCAGACATACAGATTCTGGTGAGCAAACCAACTGACCAACCTGTGTGGAAAAAAAGTATTTATTCAAAATGTTAAACAGACTCTCTCTAATAGCAGACAAAAAAAGCATAGTGCTGAAAGCCCAGTTCATACTTCATGCGAATGCGAATTTGACATTACAAATCGCAACAAATAATTCGTGTCAGTTGACCTGTGCCAAACTCCTGCGAAACATTTGAGTCAAAATTTGCTTGCATTCACATTTGCAGGAAGTATAAACTGGGCTTAAGGGAGAATGGTAACCACAGCAGAGCTGTGCCATAATTGCTTTGCGGAATGGGACATTAAGCCATGTACTATGATTGGTAGTGTACATAGGGACACAGAAAACATTATCACGGAAGAGTAGGTGTTTCTGGTTTATATAGCAAGCACTCATGTTGATTTCCTCAAGTTTGTGAGCTACAGTGATTAAAGGTATTCAACAAATACACAACATCTATAACACTGTGATAAACTGAGGGCATGCCATTGTCAACAGATTTTCTCTCCTAATGGCTATGGTTGACTCATTATGTTTTGTTGTTGCTTCCAAATCAGGACATAATTTGAAAAAAAAATATCTTTCAAAATATTCATAAGTCGATTCATAACGTTGTGAAAATGTCTGTTTCCCTTTTTTTTTTTCCCAGACATTGAAATGTGACGCAGTGACCAATAACTTGGGTATAAGTTTAAGGTTAAATTTGGCATTTGTCTAAAGAAATATATTACCTGAATTTCAACATTTCCAAGTTTTGTCAGTTGATAGATCCCAACATCCGGTACATCGAAGCTCAGACCAGCAAAGTTTGTAATTTCCTTTGACCTCATGGAGCAAGAGACTTCAGTGCTTCCCGGTGGCAAGTCTGAGACAAGCAGGGAACAATCGGCTCCGGTCCACCCTGGAGAGCAGGTCCCGCACACCTCATCACCCTTCCAGTTGCCAAAGCAGGTACATGTCCCGATCTCTACATCGCAGACGCCATTCCCGTGGCAAGGGTCTTGTGGTCCCCCACCTGGACAGATTTTGTCACACTCTGCACCCCAATAACCGTACAAGCAGACACATGTGGTAGTGAAAGTACCAAAGACACACTGTTCTGTACAATTGGGTCCGGCCCAGACTGGGAATGTTTCATCTCGGAAATCATTGCATAGAAGTTGTGCTGGCCAGTTGTCTAACTCTAAGACCGTTTGGCATTCAGTTGCAAACGCTAAAACCGAGTCCTTGCATTTCAGTGACTGGGATGTAGATGAAATATCAGTTAAGCAGGCTATGTAGTAGTACTGAGCACTGGTTACGAGGGTTCCACACGCATCTTGTATTGGACCAGAGTAGATCAGTTTGGTGCACAGTCTTTCTGCTTCATCTTTGAGCTCTGGGGTTGAAAAGGTTACAGTTATGGTAAAGTCTAGGTCAGTTGAGATGTGAGCGACAGGGGCACTTGAGGACCACCATGTGGGAGAGATAGAGAAGTCGACTGGGAACAAGAGATTGATATTTGAGATGACATCATATCCAACGGAGCCAAGACCAAAGTCTAGCGGCCACAGTGCGACCACCGTAGAGTCAAAGCGAAGTCCAGGTGATCCCCAGCTATTTATCACATCAGTTGGTGAGAAGGGTCTGCCCCAGAAGCAGATGGTGTCGACATAGCCAACAAATGTACCACCTGGAGATAGGCTGGACCCATCGTTAGGTAGCTGCCAGGTTCCTATTCCCATTGTACACCCTGGTGTGAACACTCCTGTTCCAACTATGAAGTACCGATATTGTACAACTCTTGCTGTGTCCACACAGTAGAAATCAATTCTACCAGAGATCTGATTGTAAACTAAAGAGATCTGAAGCCATTCATCGACAACCACAAATATTTCTGTGTCTATAACTAGACTACCATAATGTAGATGAAACTTCCCATCCAATATTGTCACAGCAAATGTTGCTTGATGAGTGAATGATAGTACAGTTCCTGTTGCCATTCCTGTACACTGAACATAGAACTGCACGGTGATGTGGTCTGTGGTTAGGATCTTAACAGGGATAGGGGTTGACACGATGCCTGAGTTATCAAAGAACAGCCCAAACCCTGCAGGGGATGGGTAGGAAACTACAGGGTAACCTGAAAAGACACGTCCGTGGAATGCTTCATACAGTATGCTTGTTGATGTTTGGAGTTGATACACCGCACAAAATTGGTATGTTAATGAGTAAGTCAGGGTGAAGCGAGTTTCATAAGTGGCCAAGCCAAGATGGCGCAGGGCGCAGATGGGATCGTTGTCGTTGGCTGTACAGGGGGCTTCTGTTGAAACACAGGGGCCACATAAACCTAGGACTCCTACACACGCTGTCTGATGAATGTCAAGTTCAATGTTGATGTAGATGTCCGACATATGGAGAATAAGATGGAAATTATTCGGACCAGTGATGTCAAATCTTCCAAGCTCGACTCTTTCTAGCGCAAACTGAACCAATGGCCCAAATGTTATACTCAAGCCAAGTGTGATAGTTTGATTGTTCAGTATTACCAGAGGTTCATTTGTTACAGCTGATGGAGCATTGATGACAAGAATGTCATCGCCGACCTTGAGGGCAATAGCAGTGATACATGCCTTCTTGTTTTGGCAAGGTGTTTGCCGAACCTGCAAAGTCATCTGGTCACTTTCATATAATGTGTAGTCGCCAATATCAGTGAATACCACACTTGCCCCGTCAAACAGAGTGTAAAAGCCGCTGCTGAAGACAGAGCAGCGATGGATGACTGTGACAGCAGGTTTCTCGATAACAGGTAAGAAGCAGTCTTCACCCTTCCACCCTGCTGAGCAGGTCTCACATTCAGTATCACCATTCCAGTTTGTATCACATCGGCAAAGCCCAGACTCTTGTAGGCAGGATCCATGGCCTCCGCATTTTGACAGAAATCCGCCTGGACATATGGAGTTGCAGCTGCTTCCCCAGTAACCCGCTGAACAGAGACATTGCTCAGTTGGTGAGTTGATGCTGCTTGGAAAGAAGCATTGACTATCGCATGATTGTCCGAACCAGGTGGGGAAGGGGATTCCTTGGAAGTAGTTACAGAGCCACCTTGCTGGCCATGAGTCTTCAGGGATATCCAAACGAACTGAACAGAAATCTGCAATGGCAAGGGATGCAGAGAGAGCTGCATACTGACTTCCTGATAGACCATAGTCCCTTATGCAAGACACCAGATAGTACTCAAAATTTGAGGCGTCGAGAGCTCTACATTTGCTGGTTAGTGACGATGATTGAATAACTTCCACGCATATGCTTCTGACATGTAGTTGAAACTCCACATCAAGGAAATCGTAGGTGTAAAGTGGTGGTAGGAGATGTAACTTGGCGTAAGAGAACCTCCATGTTGGCAAGCGTTGTATCCAGGCTTCAGTTGTGAAATGAAAATGTGCATGATGGATCAGATCAAACACTACCTCACCTTCCCCCTCATTGAACTTCCACAAGCCAAAAATATGTTTAAGTCCTGGTTGTATGTTCATGCCTTGATAGAACTGGATATCAAATACAGTCAGTGCCTTGTGCCAGATCCTTAGTTCGTCAAAACTGCAGATGAGAGATTTAGACACTGGAGGAGGAGAGGTGTTGTCTGTACCTGGCTGCCATCCCCCAATTACCAGCCTACCACCTGGTATAAAGAGATCAATGCCTGTGCTGAATGTATATGCTGCTTGGAGAATGCTACCATGTGAGTCCACAAGGTATACCTCTATCCTGTGGAGTGTGCGTTTCCAAACTACCGAGACTTGATTCCAAAGATTGATTTCAGGAACGAGAGCTGTATCAAAGCTTTCTCCAACCATTGACACACGGATGGTTCCAAGATGGACGAAGATGGTAAAGGATGATATTGTGCTGAATGAGAGAATGATTCCTTGGTCATCCTGGACTTTGATCAGGAACTCGATGGTTATGTCAGTTGCTTCAGTGAAGACATAATTCAGAACGTCCGATGAGAGGTAGCTACCGTCAAGATGTAGACAGAACTCAGCCCCAGTTGGGTCTCTTTCTTCATAGTGTCCACCTTTCCCGAATAATGGTATGAACAAGCTGTCACTTGGCTGTACAAGGTTGTTGTCCTTGATGTTATCAATATCTGTGATATCATTCATCGAATTTGCGTCACATGAGCCACAGATGCCCTCTGATTGGTCGCAGTATGTTGAGGGTATCAGCATTAGCAGGTTCAGCGAACGTTCGATGACCCGGAACCTGATATGTAAACTTGACCCACTCTTCAGAGAGTAGTCCAATGATGACGTATGCTCCAAGATGAAATTTCCTACACCAACAGACAGGTCATTGTATGAGATTCTCTGTTCATTGTGCCATAGAAGAACAAGGCTGTCTCTTGTATAATCAGTCCTCACAACAATAGTCTCTCCGTTGTACTGTATAGCAAAGGCTGCAACACAGGAGGACCGATTATAACAAGGGAGTATCCTGACCTGGATTGCAAAGTCTGTTGATGGGTCTTTGGTGATGTAAAACTCACCAAACTCTTTGAAGTCAAATTGGATACCGTCATAATTGACAAGATGCCCCTGCCCAAACATGTTACAAATTGGCGCTGTTGCATTTGGTTCGTTGTCGATTTCACTTGTTAAACACTCAGACCCAGTCCATCCTGATCTGCACTCGGTGCAGTTACTTGCTTCTGACCAAGTGGTTTCACAGCTGCACAGCCCTGTTTCCTGGACACACATTCCATGTAGATTACAAGGTGAAGACAATCCACCGGGGCATGGCAAGGCGCAGGTGTCCCCCCAGTGTGCCTCATCGCAGGTGCATTTGTTCGCATCGACTGTTCCGAAAACGCACTCCTTCTTTTCACACTCAAGTTCAACAAACTTGATGGAATCACTGATGTTCTTGCAGAGGTTATCTAGTGGGTAGGAGGATAGGTTAAGAGCAACTTTGCAGTACGATGAGAATGCTTCAATTGATGGTGCTGCAGAAGACAGTCCCTTGTCGACAACATAATCCATTAAGCAGGCCTGGTAGAAGTAGGCCCCAAGTGCTGGCCCAAGAGCTTGACATTCCACAGCAACGGGACTTTCTAAAAACAGCGCCTGGCATTGTTCTTCAGCAGCTAGCCTGTCTTTGTCACTACTGAACTTATTGTAAACCTTTCCAACAAAGTCGTAACCACTGGGGCTCGGTGCAGGATCCAACGGTGCACCTGCTAGTGACCAAACAGGACCCCCTACTTCAAGTATGTACAGGTTATTTTTGTGGATGAGATCTTCCACAATGATTCCATGTCCTGCAGACATCTTCCATAAAGCAGCTAGGCCAGGTGCATCAGGCTGTGCATTTAATGCTGAACTCTGCCATACAGTCAGTATATCAAAGGTGCGTTCCCAGATCCTTAACTCATCCATGTAACCGACAAACTCTGTCAATGGAGGTTGTTGCATAGAAGGGTCACGACCTGGTTGCCATCGACCCAATGCAAGTGTTCCACCAGTTTTGAAAATGTGGCTGCTGATTTCAAATGATGAGCTCTGCAGGCCTCCAGCATGGTTGATGTAATACAGGGTGCAGTGTCCTTGGGTATGGTAATACATGAAGGATACGAATCCCCATTCTTGAGTTTCTGTTACGATTCCTGTGTCAAAGATGACGTCAGCATAATGCACCTTGAGTGAATTATCATTTGTGATGGCGAAAGAGTGTTCACTGAGGTATGAAACCAGGGTACCTCCTTGGGTAGTAGGGTCTTCCCCTCGAAGGATGAATTCTATGGTGATGTCGGACGCGGTCTCAAAGATATTTACAAAAGGCTCACTGATGCAAGCTGTACTATTGAAAAACAGTGCATTGCCCGATGGTTTGATTTCACGGGTTTCTTTGTATTCTTCATACTCGTATACAAACTGTGCAAGCTCCGATACGGGAATAGTACAGAATGCTGCAAATGGTCCATTGATGATATCATATGTGATGTTTGCAAGTGAAACAAAGCTGTCCGGTTCGACTTGGAAGTTGTTGTCCGTGTTGTTGTCGCAGCTTCCAGCGAAAGTGCCTTCTGTGTTTTGGCAAAGGTCTTGTGGAACAACCAGCTGCAAGTTGATGTATCGGTCTTGGATTAGTATGGTTACCTCGCTCGCCCCTTCTTTAGCTATGATGTATGTAGTCGGTGATGTCTTGGTAAGAGTGTGCCCTGTGGAAAAACGAATTGGCTGTTCGTAGATCAACACCTCTCCAGCAATAAAAACAAGATGGTCAGTTCCTGGCTCAAAAGGCACCCTAAAGCTCAAATCAAGCCCGCTTAAAGCCTCTCGCTTTCTACGTCTACTCGATGGGTACAACCGCATCCAGAGGTTGGTGATGCACACAACACCCTCTTCACAAGGAACTTGTCGAACATAAACTGACATATCTGAGGTGCTTGAAAAAGTGAACTCTCCTTGGGCTTCCATATTGTATGCTGTTCCATCAAACATCAAGTAATGTCCGTAGGTAAAAAATGATGCCACAGCAGTTTTGCCCATAGCAGCTTGCTCAGAGCCAGTGGTGGTGCAGTCAATTCCATACCACCCCTCCTCACAAGTGCTGCAGTCCGACTGAGTTGTTAAGTACACTGGGCATTCACACATGCCATTTGATTCAAGGCACACACCATTGTCTCCACAGGGGTAACCAGCTCCACCGTCGCACTGATCAGCACATTCATTTCCCCAGTAGCCTGGATAGCATTTACATGTGATGTTCAAGTCTGGCATGGTCACTGGATACCCTGATAAACAAGATGTACCACAGTCAGCCCCAATCCACTGTGGAAACTTTCTTGTAGGAAAGTCATTGCAGAATGGCTTCGCCGGGTACGATACCTCACCTACTGTATGCTTACATTGGTCAGCAAAGGCAAGCACAACTTCCATGACAGTGTCCGGGTTCTTGCTGAGCACATAATCAAGAGTACACATCAAGTGGTAGTAGTCCGCTAATCCCATCCGACTGCATTCACTGAATGATGGTGACATGATGAAGTCTTCACAAGCTTCTTCTGCTCTCTTCCAATCTGAATCATCACTACTTGGTAGAGCATATAAGTCCCTAACATTTTGCTCACTTTTAACAGTCGCCGAAGAAAACATCCATTGTGGTGCACTCCATGGCTTCACCTGCATTGTGAAATCACCCGAGGACACAGCATCATGAAATTCCGACCCCTGACCCTCGTTGAGTTTCCAGTAACTGGCAAGTTGGGCGACATCAGTGCTGGCTGCAGTTCCAATTCTTTCCTTGAGCTCTGACTGCTGGAATAATGCTTTCCAGATCTTTATTTCATCAAGCTGACCGACAAAGCCACTCTGGGGAGGCTGTCCTGAGAATCCTGGTGGAGGATACCACGATCCAAGCACAAGCTTCCCTCCAGGAGAGAGAACATCTGGCGTCCCGAAGTTGAAAAGTTGGGTCTGAAGATCACCAGCAGGATCAAAACAGTAGATCTGCAGTAAATTGGTAGACTTCTGCCAGACTAGGGCAACTCGGTACCAAACGTCCCTGGAGATACCAAAGTTGGTTGAATAAGCCTGGGTGCCATACTGCATGCTGAAGTGCGTGTCGCAGTACGCAACAGCAAAAGTCTGTTTCAGAACGTAAGACAGGATTGTACCACAGTCTGTTTCACCTGGTGCCAGTTTCAGATCAAACTCAAATGTCACATCCGAGTCAGAGAAAGTGTTCAACTCAACCGACTCTGCACTTGAGTGATCAAACAACAGACAGTAAGTTGCTCCTGAGTTCTCAATATCTTGAATTTCCTTGTACTGTCCGAATTCATAGACGAATAAGGTAGAGTTTGAAGCCACTTTCCAGCTATGTCCAAAGATATTGTGGATGTTGTACTGGTTAAGGATAACTGTTGCATTCTCACCACCCATGAGGACTTGACCTTCACTTGTAACGAAATCGTCCAGCTGATTTGAGTTGCAAGCACCCAACAAACCTTGCATTAACTGACAGGATGTACGTGTGATTTCAACTCTAACATCCAAGTACCTCCCTCGGATGTGAACATTCACGTACAATTCTCCAGGTATGTACAACTGGTAGTGGTCGTGAGCTTCTCTTGTCAACCAACATCTTGAAGTTATCTTGATACCAAATCCTGGCTTGAACTCTTCTCCGTCGATCCAGACGTACCCACTATTTTCCTCAGTTGTGTAACCCCCATGTATGGTAACAACCTTCTCCTGGTTAAGCTCTATTGCAAAAGCATTGATGCACGTAGCTTGGGAGTCAGACTCACATGGCACCATTCTTACCTGAGCATCTGCGTCATGGCTCTTAAACAACTGGTTTTGACCCGAACCGTAGTACTTGTAAGACGCCCCGTCAAAAGTAGTGAAGTGTCCCCTGCCATATGCTGTGCCATAATGATACCCATCGTTTTCATTCGGTATCTGGATAAGTCCAACAGAGCAGTCTTCACCTATCCACCCCTCTGCACAAGTCCTGCAGTCCTCACTCTGATGCAGCCCAGCTTTGCATGTGCAGTTTCCGGAGGTTGGGTCGCAGACACCATTGCCAAAGCAAGGGGTTTCAGCTCCACCGATGCATTCAAATTCACAGCTTGGTCCCCAGTAGCCGTGGTTGCATTGACAATATCCAGGATCAGTTTCATTGGCATTTATTCTCTAAAATGATAAAGCATAAATGAATGACTTAATAAATTTTATTAAGAATACACACTGTTGCTGATTTACTTTAAAAAACACACACACACACAAATGGGCAGTTTTATAATAAATTTTGTCACAGGACTCAGAAGTACAGTGCTTATCACATGTTAGTATTAGGGTCAACCACAAATAATATATGCTTCATATTATCCCTGACAGCGCCTGATGCAAAATTTACATCTATTAAAGTACCTACTGCTAAAAAGTTGGATTTGAAATGCCTCTAGCTGCGAGACAAACTAGTGATTACCTTTTCAGTTCCTGCAATTTTTATAAATTTTGAACAGGGTTAAGTCCTACTACTGTACATTGGTCTTTGTGCAACCCCAAAAATGATCTATATTCTGATTGATCAGGGGTGTGATAAAGCGCTTTATAGGAACCAAGTATTATTATTATTCTTTATCATACCTCGTTTTCCTGAATCTCGTCTCCAGTGCAGGGGATTAGGAAGCTGGCAGACGCTTCGACTTGGAATCTTCTGTTGGACAAGGAGTATGCCAGGTACCAAGTTGCTTTGTCTTCAGCGGTTGAGAGTCTGAAAAATATTTTTGAAAGTCAAAAAGGTGTTAAAAATAATATGGTATGTCTACTCCTTCTCAAAATATTTGACATTGACTTGGTTTATATATATATATATTTTGAGAGATCCCCTAGGATCACAACTAACTGATGTGGGCTATCGGCAAATTTTCTGAACATCTGAACTTTTGGCGTACTGGCAACCTATAACACTTGACCATTGATTATTTGATCCTTTGGCCATATGATTAATTTTCTTTAAAAACTCCGAAGAAATAGGCAAAATCTGATGAAATTAATTTGCTCCAGAACCAAACTTCACATAAAATTGGTGGGACGACCCCGCGTAAACCCCTTAGTAAACGCCAGCTAGTCAACACATCTGGCCTACTTGTTCTATCCAGTCAATATAATACAGATCAATGGCCCCACTCAAATGACATCATATGCTTAAAAGTATATTTATAAAAACAAACAAACATTGTTCTGGACTGTGGTTTGCATTACCTCAGACTGAAAACATTAGTGTGGTTTCCAGGTTTGAATTTCGTTGGCTGCCCTAAGCTCTCTCCAGCCACGCTACCCTGGACGATAGATGACACCGCGAAACGGTTATCCGGACCGATCGGCAAGTACACATTGTGGGGGTTCTCGTTCCTGTAGCCGAACCATGCGATGTAACCCGTCCCGTTGACCTCGGGTGACACACACTCTAGGAGTGGAACGAGTATATCGCTACCTCCATCACCATCGTCTGGATCGCGGTAACCACCATGACCGCTCATACAGCTGAAGCAGTGACCCAAGCCAACGAACCCTAGAAGATACAGAACACAATAATAATCAACTGAAGTTAATACTAATTACAATAACAATGGCTTCTTATTTAGCGCGCATGGCCATCACTCAATAATGCTCAAGACGCTTCAACATAAAATATTTTCCTGCAAGGTATGTATGTGGCCAAGTTCCAGTGGAAAAAGTGACTGACTTTGACCAATTTGAACCAAGTTCTAATTCAATAGGTGTAAAACTTCTCATTGAACTTTTATAACTTTGATATTTTTCAATAACTGATTTTTTAGTTCCTTTTATAGTGAAGTATTGTGGGTTTTTTGTTTGTTTTTGTACTTAAAATCATTTAAAAAAAATTAATTTGCTATTTTGTTATTGTTGTTATTTTACATTGAAAATTAATTTCTCGTTTGTGGAAAATAAAGTGAATTGAATTGTATTGAATTAATTAAAACTCTTACCTCCAAGACAGGACCGACAATCCGGCAAGGACCACCCTTCGATACACTCATCACAGCTAGCGCCGGTCCAGTGTCCGTGTTCAGGGTCCACGTAGCATTCGCACTCGCTTCCCCCTTCCTCCGTTGCGTAACCATTCAGGCAGAGGATGGCACAGTTGGTGTTCCAGCCGATGTAACCCTCGGAGCATTCTTGACATTGGTCGCCGTCGAAGCGAGGCAGGCATTGCTCACAAGACTCTCCATCCAAGCCATGAAAGCAGACACACTGGGGGGATGAACTTGTAAGGGTGCAGTTCCCTGGAGATCACACAACACACACAATAATAATCATAATAACAATATCAAAAGGTAGTTATATTGCGCTTTTCCAAGACATGATCAAAGCGCATGACAAAGAAAAGGATAAATTAAAACTTGCAAGAAACAAATCATTAATCTACTATTTAGGAAAGAGATAAGTTTTAAGTTTTTTCTTAAAAGTAACAACACAAAAAGATTTACAGACGTTAGTTAGGAGATTAATCTAGATTCACAAACCAAGTTGTTTCTGGGTCACACCCAAACTAGTTCTCAAAATGTCAGAACACGTCCTAAGAAAATCGTAAAAGCTCCGTTTGTAATATGTCCTTCGCGTTTTACGTACGTTGCCACTCCATCTGATTGCAGAACAGGATGGTGGCCTAAAAACTTTGGTCATCAAGTCAAAAGTTTGAGTAATTCCAGTGCCGACACAGTAAGGTTTACCCATTGGAATGGTACGGTTGGTCTCAGTTAAATATTCATCTAACCCAATGCCGCCACAGTGTCTAAAAATAAGTACTTTATTGTTATCATGCAAAAAAAATAGAAAAGGGCCTCATGTTTCGACCCTGCCAGAGGATAGTTATATCTAATTTGGTTTGCGGTAACACAGGTAGATTTTGTTCTTAGAGAACTGTCTAAGAACAAACTCTACCTGGCAAGTAGATACAAACATGGTGCTACTGCAAACCAAATATATATTGATACCTCACCATGCAATGCCTCAAATCCTATATAGGATAAATATAGTTTTCATTATACACACACAAAACAAGTTGTTTAAAGCTGGGTCACACCAAACTAGTTCTCAAAATGTCCGAACATGTCCTAAGAAAATTCGTGAAAGCTGTTTTTAATTACGTTTCCATTCCGTCTAAATGCAGAACGGGATGGCAGGCTCAAAGTTCTGGGGCACATGTATCCTGATCAAACCTGTTCCAAGTGCGGATTTGGTAAGATTTACCCAATGGAATGAGATGGATGATCTCAGTTAAATATTCATCTAATGCGAACGTGCCACAGTGTCGAAATGCTTACTTAATTGTTATCGTGCAAAAAATATTAAGTACTGTCGTGATTAGGTTTACACGCATAGACATTAGTCATACATGTAGTGTTCATTCGTGTTGCAGAACGTTTATTTTCATACTTTGTGTACTATTTTGCTATACAATTGTGCATGTGCGTAGCTGGGCTCTCAGGGAATCTCTCGGGAAATTTGAATTAAAAAAGATAATGGCCTCATGTTTCCACCCTGGCAGAGTCTTTCTCGAAGGATAAAATATAGTTTTGATTATACCATACCTCTATTACTGCACTCAGGCTCTCCAGCGCAGTATATCTGGCTGCAATCATCGCTAGTGAAGCCAGGATTACAAAGACATACAGAGCGGCCGTCTCGACGGACACACGTTCCATAGTTACTGCAATCTGGCTCACCGGGACAGTCAAGCTGCTCGCAGTATTCACCTACAAAAAGATGGACAGTGTTAATTTGTAATTAGTCGCTGGTTAATTGGTAGTGACCCCTTGCAAGCAAGTCACACGCGGCGACTGAGCCACGCCCACCATTTTGGTGGTCAACAGGTTTACCTAACAGACGCACAAGAGTTAAGACTAGTCTTATCTCGAGTTAGGACAAGCCTTAAGTTTGAATTATCTCCAGTGATTTGTCCTAAGTAAGGACATAGTCCTAACTCTTTGTGAAATTGACCCCTCGGCAGTTTTCCTCGGGGATAAGAGACACAGTGTGAAAAGAGCAGAAGCAAAATTCTTAGTCCCCAAGTTTTTCTTGTAGAAGTAGATAAACAGCAGGGGTCGATTTCACAAAGAGTAAGGACAAGTCCTTACTATAAGACTAGTCCTAGGAGAATCAAAAACATATAGCTCGTCCTAAGTTAGGATGAGTATCTCGTCCTAACTCGAGGTAAGACTGGTTTCAACTCTTTGTGAAATCAACTCACAGGTTACCAGTTTCAAATAAGCTGTGCTAAGCAAGTTTTTGAGCTTACAGGCTTTATGAAATCAGGCCCAGCGGACTCTGCTGAGGCTGGGAATTGCTACATGTATAATGAGGTTAATAGTTTGAGTATGTGTTAGAGAAGCATTTTTGGTTCACAAAGTTTGAAATTCTTTTCTGAAAAACATGAATAGCAGGACAGTTAGGATTCTGAAAATCTGAAACTCGAGTCTGTGAAATCGATCCCTGGAATGCTGGATTAGTTGGAGCTGACAAACTCACCTTTATATCCTTCCTGACAGACGCAATTGAATCCATTACAACTTCCATGCTCTGAACATTCAACATCACAGCTGGTGCCCGTGTAACAGCCGTAGCATTTACAGAAGGCGCTGTTGGGTGGATCTTGCTCACCATTGGTGCATGGTATCTCACAGACTTCACCCATCCAGCCTTGGTTGCAATCGACGCACTGGGGCGGGTCAAAGTTGTCTCCATCGCATGTTCCTACCGTGGGAAATATTTGAGTTGTTACAAAACTTGAGTGAGATCATGGATAAGTTATACATAATAGGAAGAAGAATAATTTAAAAAAATTATAGCGGCCTCCACACTGCTCATTTTCTGTGACTGTATTAAACCTTATTACATTGTATGCACCCTGTAAGGCTGTGCTTTTGACAGTATGGAAATAAGTGTGAATTGAATTGAATTTAATATGTAGCGCTTGCGATATTGGCGTCTCAAAGTGTTTATTATACTCATAATGACTGGCAATGAGGTAACTAGTGTACGTCTATTCCCCCTAGAGACTTTGAGTGACCAGAAGAGGGACCTATTTCCCGAAGCCAAAAGCCGAGGGAAATAGGTCCCTCTTCTGGTCACTCACAGGCCCGAGGGGGAACAGACGTACACTAGTTACCGATTTATGCCAGTCAACATGTGTTTTATAACACAGCTCGGTCTTAAACGGAAATAAGAACAGAAATCTGGGAAAAAAAGGGAAGTTTTGTAGTTGCTGTTAACGGTTCACGTCAAGAGAAGGCGCTGTAACCAGGCACTATTTTCAAAGACTAGTGCCCACTCGGGAACTAGTTCCCGCAAAACATGCGCGCGCGATCACTAGATTAAATTAGTTCATCCCAAATGATCCTGTTTCAGCCAACCAGAATACAGAACAAGCAAGAGGTGTGTTATAACAGTATTTATTTCCAGACAAGTTTTGAAGTTACATGCGTATGAGGCCCACTTATGTAACACCTTGTAAGTGTTAACAAGTTGCCGAGGCAAATTCAGCAGCCACTGCCAGAAATAACTAGGCAAACCCACACGCTTGATCAGAAAAAAATTCTATAACTGAAAAATTTACTGGAGCAGGACTTGAACCAACAACCTCCAGAATAATATACCAGCACTCTACCAACTGACCTATATCTGACCCTACGTTGGCAGTCTCCCTATAATTATTCAGTTATAAATACTAACCTCTCTGACTGCAGTCTGGTGTACCAGGACAGTCTGGTATCTGACAACCTAAACCTTTCCATCCGCTCTTGCAGTAGCATTCCTGGTCAAAGACATTGCAATGTCCATGTCCTGTGCAGTTTGTCCCCACACCTGGGCACCCTTGAAATGTACACAGTGGACCTAAATGGGACCAATAAAATTGTTCAAATAAAACCATGATTTTTGAAAACTGCAATTTCCCCTTTTTATTCCAAAATATTGTCACTTAAAAATGTGCACATTGGCTGTAAAAAGATGGTGTTTGCTACTTTAAGTTCTAGGATTGGTCATATAAATTTGTGTCTAAGTTCAACCATTTCTGTCTGTCCTAAATTTGTCCATTTATCTTGTTTCTGTCCATCCACTGGCTGAATACTAGAAGCCGGGACTGATGAAACAAGCCTCTATTCTTTGTTGGTTTGTTTGTTTGTTTGTTTGTTTGTTTGTTTGTCTTTGTTCTGTTTGTCCGTTTGTTGTGTCTCTGTCCGTCCACTGGCTAATTACTACATGCCTCGACTGATAAAACCAACCTCTATTCTCTGTTTGCTTGTTTGTTTGTTTGTCTTGTATCCGATTGTCTGTTTGTTGTGCCTCTGTTTGTCCACAGGCTAATTACTACATGTACAAGCCACAGCTTATCAAATCAGCCTCCATACTTCTCTGTTCGTTTGTTTGTTTTGTCTGTTTGTCCATTTGTTTCGTCTTTTTTTGTCAACAGGCTAATTACTATCAGCCACGGCTTATCAAATCAGCCTCCATACTTTCTCTGTTTGTTTGTTTGTTTGTATTGTCTCTGTTTGTCCAATTGTTTTGTCTATATCTGTCTACAGGCTTATTACTAAAAGCCTCGGCTTATCAAATCAGCCTCCATACTGTTTCCTTTTTTTTTTGCCTTTTCAAGCCTAGTGTAACTCAGTCTATTCTGTTCAATATTACCTAAATAAATTGTATCATTGTTTTTTTGACAGTTGACAGTATAGGAAAAAATGTAAATTTATTGATAATGATGATATGCATAAATCAGACATGCAACTTTCTTATTGCAAAAAAAAGAAGAAATGGCCGATCACACTTAACTTTTTTTTACAGTGTTTTTCAGTTTTCCATGGCACTGTTTTGAAAGGAAAAAGAGGATATCAGCTGATCTCAGCTGAAAAGTGCATGCCTGATAAGTACTGTAAAAATAAAAATTATAATCAAGTAATTACTTACCCCACCATGCAGAGTCACACAAACACACATCATCCCCACAGAGCCCATGCCCACCGCATTCTCTGTCGCAACCTGGCCCGATGAAACAGGGATCACATGCACAGCTTCCATCATTCAGCGCAGTTCCATTGACGCAAGACAACTCACAGGCGTCTCCGATCCAGAACCGATCGCACAAGCACAGCGGTATATCCCCCGTCCCATCGCAGACGCCATTTTTGTTACAGTCCGGTTCACCAGGACAGTTTGGTATGTGACACCCGTCCCCTAACCATCCATCGTCGCACAAACATTTAAAGTACACCGTGCAAAACCCATGACCAGAGCAAGGCTCGTCAACTCCAGGGCAGTCTTTAATCTCACAGAAGGTTCCCCACTTTCCAGAATTGTATCCGTCATCGTTACCACACTGGCATTTATCGTTTGCGCAGGTGCCATATCCGCTGCATTCTTCCTGGCAGCCTTGCCCGTGCCAACAGCCACTGGT
Organism: Asterias rubens; assembly: GCF_902459465.1. Lineage (NCBI taxonomy): Eukaryota > Metazoa > Echinodermata > Asteroidea > Forcipulatida > Asteriidae > Asterias > Asterias rubens. Next base: position 5,430,129 of record NC_047077.1, read on the forward strand.
GCACAAACATACGCCGCTGTCCATTGGATACTGGTATCCGTGATCTGGTCCGCATGGTATATCGCACGCTTCTCCCATCCAGCCAGCGATGCAACTGCGGCATTCTGGGATTGGCATAACTTCAATACAGTTGCCGCGGTCATTGCAATCTGGTTCACCGGGGCAGTCTGGAGTCTCACAACCCAGCCCGATCCATCCTTCTCTACAGACACACGTATCTAAAACATAAAGTAATTGGGTGTAATTGTCAAACTTTCATTTCTGACAACCATGAACCCCTTTGACCACATTCCAGTTCAGTCTGTAATATGACACATTATGGACTTTGGTTTCTAAAACTTTACTTATATTGTTTTTTTTAATGAGATAACACGCAACTGATATCTCACTGATTTTACCGCTGCATCCCACCTGTGGTACTGTCTTCCTGTCCCCGTTCTAAGCGCGGAACGTCTGTTTCAAGGCCCACACAATCTCCAACTGGTTCCTTCACTGTATAATATCACTTTTAGTGTTTTTGTTTTAAAATTTATTGTAAGGCGCCTCGATCCTTGGTACAGGAGCTATATAAAAATAATGAATAATAACTGGTTGTCCCATTACGTTTGTTCTTCTCCCTTCGCCTTGCAATCCTTTGGTAATTTGGCGCTATATAAACCCAGCTACTATTATTGTTATTTCACGTAAATGTTGGATTTAGTGGGGTGTTATGGCTGAGCAGACACGAGCACAGAACTCAAACTCTGGTGTTTTGCTCAGGAGAGGGGTGTGTTTGAGTCAAGACACTTAACTATAATTGCTTCTCCCCACCCAGGGGTAAATGGGTACCTGTGTGGGCAGAGATGGTTTAAGGAATGAATTAAATGGCACAGTGACCAGGGGTAATGATATGTTGGAGCGCTTTGAGACATCCTTGGGGTCTCAAAGACACGAATAAACACCAAATATTACTCACACTTACCAAAGAGACAGGTGCCACGCCCGGAGCAGTCGGTGTTAAACAAGCCAGGACAACCAGGTTGGTCGCAGTACTCTCCTCTTCCCCCTTCAAAACCACAGAAACACAACCCGTCTGGGGTACACTTGCCAAAATCTGAGCACAGGATGTCGCAGTGCGGGCCATGGTAGCACGGATAACATTTGCAGAAGCCCGAGTTTGGTGGGGTCTAAAGGGATTCAATACAAAATAACTCATCACAACTTTTTTTTTCTGCAGGACTGTATAGTAAGAGCGCTGTGTATACAGTGCCAAAAAAGCACAGGTGAAAGGCAAAACCCAAATCACATGGACCTTATGTATTGACGCCATCCAGTCTAAAACTTCTTGTTGAATTTTCAATCCAAGTTCAATCCAATCTTCAGGCTTTTGAACACAGTACAACTTTAGCATAAAAATTCCATCATATCATTTTTTTGCCGTGTTAAAGGTATGTTACAGAATTGGTAAGAAAACAAAATCAGGAAGATCACAGATTTACGCCAAACTTACACGGTCTAATGATGATAGTAGAAAACATCCCTTGAAATATTTGTCTGAAATGCCTGATTTGATGAAAAATAAATAACTTAACTTTGCGTTTAGAGTATATCGCTCAGTGAGCGTTTTATATCTATGTTTTTTGCATCAATGTCATGCAAAATGTGTAATCGGTTTTTCACTATTTTCTTGTGACCCATCCCATTTCGCTGATCGATCTCAAACTTCTACAGGTTTGTCAGTTTATGTATATGGTGGATTTAAAAGTGCTTACGCTGCCAGCAACTGTTTTGTTAGCAAAACCAATTCTGTAATGTTCCTTTAAACACAAAAAGGAGGAGAACATTTTGAAAAAATAACAAATCAGCTTTAACGTATGTGTAATTACCTCTCTTCCGTTGTCGCAGAAGAAATTGCAATCTTCTCCAATCCATTTGTTATCACAGTGACGACACACTGGAACCGGTTCCTCAGGGACACAATCTCCTTTTCCAAAGCAATCCGGGGTACCAGGACAGTCTGGCTCGTGACAACCAACACCCTGCCAGCCACTAGTGCAGTAGCATCTTCCACTTGCTCGGTTGCATTCTCCATGACCAGTGCAGTCTTCGCCGAACCCGGGGCAACCTGGCAAGGTGCATGTGTCTCCACGCCACCCGTCGAAACCGCAGTCGCAGACGCCATTCAAACAAAATGTACTCTTGTCGTTGCAGTATTTTTCACATGCCAGCCCTGCGTAGCATGGTTCGCATATGCACTCCCAGGTGCCGTTGATCTGTTGTGGCATGCCCGAGATGCAGCGAAGTTCACATCCGTCTCCCATGTAAGTATCGTCACAGTTAGTACACTTTGGGTCCTCACCATCAGGTGGGATGGGGCAATCGCCGTGCCCATTACAGTCGGGATTCCCAGGGCAGTCCGGCAGATGACATCCAATCCCTTCAAAGCAAATGTAACAAAATGACATAATTTTCGAGGTATTTTTTTTTTGCAAAGGGCACTTCAAAAAATCTTAAATTCTATGAGAAACTTTTGAAGGGATGCCAAGAACAAAATCAGGCCAACAGAAGCTATGACCTCAAGAAGCTATGTAATACGAGGGCTGTTTAAGTTATCTTTTGTGGGAGTGTTGGCTGTGAGCCGGTGTGTTCTCGCCATTTCTAACAGTATACTTCATCAGGAGAAACAATAATGCCCAGAAACAAATGTCCTGTGAAGGGAAATTGTTTGTCAAATTTCTAAAACGTTTTATACATATAACAACAAATTTAACATAAACCTTACCTTTCCATCCTGGATCACACAGACAGTCAAACGTTGCTGTATTGCAGGTTCCGTGGTTGCTACAGTCTACAGACACACCGGGGCATCCTGGGGTTTGACATCCATCACCACGATATCCCGAATCAAAGTCGCATACGCAAGTGTCATTCTCACACACACCGTTGTCGGAACACACTTTGCTACATCCCACCCCGGTGTAGCAGCTGTCGCAAACACAGCCACGCTGGTCACCATAATTGTAGCCGAACTCGCAGGGTACATCGCAGATCTCGCCAGCCCAATTTGCCTCACAGTGACAGCGCCTGGGTGTTTCTTGTACACAATCACCATGTCCTTTTATCAAGAGAACAAAGACAAAACCAATCTGGTCAACATTCTATTTATTAGTATAATCTGCTGTACACCTGATGAGAATTTCACAATACTTTGCCAATTAATGGAGAACTTGAGTTTCTGTGAACATCAAAGACTTGTGTTCAATTTCATTCCTGCTTGGAACCATTTCTAACAAAAGTACCTGTATACTGCTGACAAATACAGTCAACATTCGTTATAAACAGCGATGTACATTCTGAAGTCTTGAAACTCATTTCTGCTTTTCTTTGTTTTGTCTGATCTCTCGTAACAACGCTCCCATTATAAAGAGGTTATTTGGCAAATCCCAGCAATCTCATTTAAATGAGAGTCAACTGTACTATTAATAAAGGAGTAGATTCATCATGTCGGTTTTAAGGCCACTGTCCAGTCTGTTCTGGGTTGGCCTGAAAGGATTAAAGTGAATAAAATGATACATTTGTGCATTTTCAAGAAATTGTGGTAAAGAATTGTCTTACCTGAGCAGCTTGGAATTCCAGGACAGTCCGGGATAGTGCAATCAGAACCAGTCCAACCTGGGTAGCAGGTACATTCCTGAGTGACAGTGTTGCATGTTCCTTTCAGGTTACAGGCACCATCAACACCAGGACAGCCAACAGTTTCACACTTTTCACCCAAGTATGCCTCATTTTCATTATTAAAGCACAGGCAGTGCTGACCTGTCTCGTCACAGACTCCATTTCCGGAACATTCACTGTTGCATCCTGCACCTGTCCAGCACGGTTCACACTCGCAGAAGCCGCTGTCCTTCGGAACTTGGACCCCATGTGAACATGGATTGTCACATTCCGGTCCCATCCATCCGTAGATGCAGTCGGTGCAAACCGGAGTCTCGCGATCAGTCGAGTTGCAGAAGCCACGTCCTGAGCAATCCGGCTCACCAGGACAGTCTGGCACATCACAACCATCACCGCTCCATCCAGGGAAGCAGAAGCAAAGATGCAAGGCGCTGTTACAATCACCATGACCTGTGCAGTCCACACCCACCCCAGGACACCCGGGTCTCTGGCACACTACTTCGTGCCAACCAGGATCACATACACATTGGTCGTCTTGGCATTTTCCGTGGCCCGTGCATTCACTATCGCAGCCCTTTCCAGAGTAGCATGGCTCGCAGACACACACCCCACTATCCATCGGCTCCTGGATGCCTTGTACACATGGTTCATTACAGTCTACTCCCATCCAGCCTTTAATACAGTCAGTACAGAGTGGTGGATCATACGTCTCATTGCAGTAGCCACGCTCAAAGCAATCAGGCCGACCCGGGCAATCTGGAAGTTCACATCCTTCTCCAGTCCAGCCACTCGTGCATGTACATTCATGTGTAGCACTGTTGCACTCCCCTCTTCCACTACAAGGGAGGTCGTAAAGGCCTGGGCAAGTAGGAATATCGCAGAGGTCACCGGTCCAGATTGGGTCACAATCACAAACACCATTGATTATTTTACCATGCAAGGAGCACTCTGCATCACAGCCGACTCCAGCCCATCCTCTGGTGCAGTTGCAGAAGCCACTGTCCATCGGTGACTGTTCGCCATTGACGCAGGGGTCTTCACAAGCAGGTCCCATCCATCCTTTACTGCAGTTTGTGCAGACTGGTGGATCAAAGGTCTCATTGCAATGTCCACGGTTGGCACAGTCAGGGCTCCCAGGGCAGTCAGGAATCTCACATCCCAAATCCATCCAGCCTTCATTGCAGGTGCATTTATGCAAGGAGCTGTCGCAATCTCCCCGCCCAGAGCAGTCGAGATTATATTTACCAGGACATCCCGGTATGTCACACAGCTCACCCTTCCAGCCAGTAGCATAGTCACATATGCAAGCGCTGTCGACAATCACTCCATGCTCCGAGCACTCCGAGTCACATCCAACACCACTCCATCCTGCTGAACAGTTGCAATAGCCACTGTCCATGGGTTCCTGAACGCCATTTACGCAGGGGTCAGCACATGCTGGACCCATCCAACCAAGTGAGCAGTTCAGGCAAATCGGAGTGTCAAAGGTGGCATTACAAAACCCGCGATCTGAACAATCAGGTTCACCTGGGCAGTCTGGGATGTGACAAGCCAGGCCAGTCCAACCAGGAAAGCAAGTGCACTCATGGGTTGCGCTGTTACAGTCACCATGTCCGGTGCAGTCTTCCCCAAATCCAGGACAACCTGGTATCTCACAGACCTCTCCTCGCCATCCCTCAAATGGATCACAGTCACAGGTGACATTGTCTGAACCACACACACCATGTCCAGTGCATTCAATATTGCACCCCTTCGCAGACCAGCAGGGGTCGCACACACAAATCCCACTATCCATTGGAATCTGATCTCCATGTAAACATGTCTCGTTACAATCTGCACCCATCCAGCCATCTGAACAATTTTTGCACTCTGGGGGTAGGAAGGTTGTGTTACAAATTCCCCTGTCAAAACAGTTTGGTTCTCCTGGACAATCAGGCAGGGAGCAACCTGGGCCCTTCCACCATGGCTCACAGTAACACTGGTGGACAGCGGCATTGCATATCCCGTTACCTGAACAGTCCTCATCCTCACCTGGACAGCCAGCAACTGTGCAGAAATCCCCTCGCCAACTCTCCTCACACTCACACGTCCCATTTGCACTGCACACGCCGTGATGGTTACATAAGGAATGGCAGTGCTCACCAATGTAACACGAGTCACACTCACAAACACCAGCACTGCAAGTCCCGTTCCCATTGCACATCTCTGAGCAGTCCAACTCGTGGTGACACAGGTCGCAGATGCAATCGCCATGCGGGGTACATTCACCACTGCCGCTGCAGGTGGTGTTTCGGTCGCACTGATGCTCACAGCGATACCCCACAAAGCCCTGGAAGCAGTCACACCCACCGAAGTCAGCACAAGTCCCTTGACCATTGCAAGTTGTATCTGCAGAACAAGGGACCTGGCAGTTGCTACCAACAAAGCCATCCTCACAGTCGCACATCTCGGTGTCATTTAACCACATCCCGTGTCCACTACAGAGCTCTCCAGAGACGCATAATGTCCCTGCTTGACCGACAAAGGAGGATGAAGAAGAACCACCAGCGGCTCTACGCTGTCCAATGACCACTGCATGCGGTTTGTTTGGTGAGAAGGTTCTGACCCGGCCACCTCCTCCACCACCTCCATAATGAGTATACAAATATCCATAATTATGATGAGAAGCAGCTCCACCATCGGCATTCATGTATCCCCATCCTTCAACAAACAGGCCATCCATCCAAAGTGATCCCCCGCTGCCACCACCTGCACCTGCCTCATTGTTGGGCAAGCCCTGAACATGAATCTGACCCTCCATGATCAAGAGTCTACTGGAAACAAGCTGTATAGCACCACCTCCTTTACCCCCAGCACGCCCGTGATCACAATTTCCACCCCCACTGCCGACATGTGTAGGCAGACACTGGCTTCCATACACTGCACCTCCGTGTGAGTAATCGTTTGTTCCACCTCCTCGACCACCATACCCGGCACCAGCTCCTCCTTTGCCAGTAAACCCTGCCCCAGGACCACTTGCCGCTCCGTATCCCGACCCATCTCCCTTTATCTCACCACTTTTTTCAACCTTCATATCTTGGGAAAACACCACAAGCGCATCGTTCACATGAACAGTCCCACTGTAGTCAACATCCAATCTCTCTGCCAGCACAAGCCGAGTGGCACCGTCATTCAAATTACGCACTCCGCTGGTAACAATGTACAGGAGTCCATTTCTGCGTACAGTCAGTTGGCCCAGCCAGTAATTACCCCTTTCCTCACTGCCTATAGTGCAATTCATGCATGCAAAGTATCCACTTCTATACAGAAACAACTGTCCATCAACAACAGCATTCTCCAAACCATACAGAGCACCTCTTACATACACCTTTGCAACAATGACGAATTTCGATGGTAGGATACAAGTGCCTTCAGATTCAATGATTATATTAACAGGTGCCCTTGATCTCTGCTGTTGGGGTTCAAAGTACACATTGTGATGGTTTTGAATATGAACGACGCCGGATTTATCTCCAGACATATGTTCGATTGTCAAGTTGTAGGTTAATGTTGTTGTCTGAAAATAAACGGAAAATACAAAAGCATGTCAACGCATTCTAAGAGGTAAAATAATTACACTATTTTCGGGGGTTGAAAGAAACACTCATTTCAATAGTATAGTTTCAAGCTATAACAAAACAAAAACCCGATTAAAAAATTCACTAAAATATCAGCTTAGACTTTTGTAGCAGTCTCAACCTGTAAAATTCTTATTCAACAAGCTGTCCGATTTTGTTTGATATGGAAATGCAGGAAACAAACTTTATCATTGAACAGACCATACCAGACTTATCCAAGTCCAAACATTTACACATTGAGTTACTAGAGAGCGGAGTTTTTGATGGATTGGAACTGTACCTCCAAACCAATCACTCTAAGCCTAGTGCACGATATATCAAACTTATCCTAGTCCAAACATTTGAGTGTTGAGTTTAATAGAGTGGAGGAATTTAGGCCGTGTCCGAAACGGCGACTTCGGCTACAGCTACGGCTAGATCGCGTGCGTCTGCCTATTCTTTAACACTGGTAGACGCGCTGATCTAGACGTAGCTGTAGCCGAAGTCGTCGTTTCGGACACGGCCTTAGAGAAAATGATAGGGTCTTAAGCCAACAAAACCAGCCATCAGAAACAACTTGGTTTGAAAAATAAACTAATGTCAACGAACAAAACCATTGCTGATTATATTCCCACCATGCAAAGTTTCAAACCCTACTCAAAATCGAGATACAAGTTTTGTGCATTGTCGCAAACCAAATCATTTATTTTATTTTATTTATACAAACCTGTGCTAGTGTAACACATGCTTTCCTCTTCAGAATGACTCCGTTGAAAACATACTCTTGGTCCCCGGCTTCATCCAACACCACCGGCAAATCACAACCGTCTCCAGATGGGTGATTAGAGTTATCAATCTCTAGGAAATGCTCAGAGGTATCGCCTAGTGTGATGCGTTTGTACACAGTACCGGGCCCACCATGGGTGGCTCCTGTTCCACCAAGGGCATACATTGAGCCTCGGAAGCAGTATAGGTTGGTGAGGTAGAGTGCAATGCGACCACCACTCCCGCCGCCATTAGCTTTAAAAGAAACAAACCAATAACATTTCGCCGATTAGGGGTACTAGAAACTCTCACCAACTTTCATGCGATAGGATGGGGGGGGGGCAGATGAGGTGTATGAATGAACTCAAAGAACTCATATGCCGAAAAGCAGAGAGGCTCTCAAGGTAATTTTTGTAGATTTGGATGATTAAAAGTTGCTTTCATGACTACAGTATAAAACTTTCCCAATACTTTCCATTACAAACAAGAACCTATGAAACTTTGTCTCAATTTATGTCAGTAAACTCACAGGTAGTGACACCCTAAACCACCTGTTCATGCCTCATGAACTTTTGAGAAGATAAGAAAGATCACGTTGAAGACTGCTGATTCCAACACCAGGGAGTACCAACCCTAGTTTGTTGTAGGCAATTTCAGGTCTGGTATTAATGGGTGATTCACTTCATGTTTTTGTTCTGCAGTAGATTTGAACGAAGAAACACAAAGGTCAGCTGGACAAACTTACTGAAAACTCTGGTTGGCTCTTGGGTTGACAATGATGTGTGTGGGGAGTTTGGGAATGTAATGAACAGTATACTAATGTACATTGATACCAAAACACACACAAAAACAATTTTTATTACATTTGGCAAATGAGCGATCAATTTTATTACACATGCATTCCTATTCAAGTGATTTTGCCTCATAAGTTGAAACAGTTGCTCACTTCAATTCGTTTTGACGCATGAGAATTTATAAAGTGATCTATTTAATATACAAGTTGTTTAATAAAGTCGTTTGAAAGGTTCATTAACAGATTTCTACAACATTGTGACTGTTTTTTTTTCTTTTTTTCTGACAAGCATTTTTTGCAAATTGAGCATAATGAACAATCCTAATACACAAACGCAAACCATGATTTCTTTACTTCTTCATTTCTTTGTGTATTTTTGTGGTTCTTATTCTTTATTTTGTTGCTTCCCTTTTCCACCTAAAGTTTCAAGTAAAAATGTTTTGGATAAATTTACATATATTACCATATCCACTAGCAGTATAGGCAGACCCCCCATCACAGTGGATTGTCCCATGACCAATGAGATTGGCTGCATCAATCACAAGACTTCCTCCACTGCCACTGCCTCGATATGATTGGTAGATGTAGATCCCTGGTAGTCCGTCGGCTGATATACGACCATTACAGATGATTTCCTACAAAGGATTACAATGAAATAGGTTTGAAAATCTACCATAACTATTGGTTGTGGTATAAACTTGCATAGGAACGTTGCCATCGTCGACGTCGGATTCGGCCCCATCGTCGATAGATAAGTCTTCTATCTGGCCAAATGTCAATAGACATAACACAACTGAAGTGTATCGTCGCCATCCTCTCCCCAAAACGTCCTAAAATTCTGATTTTCCCGACTTAGAACTCACGAAAATATTCCGGAATGCTCCTGCGGCATCCATTGATACTACCTTTTCTTTTACGGTAAAAAAGTATTTAAAAAAACATGGCTTCTATTTAGCAAAATGCCCAAAATGTACCCGGATGGATGTCAGGGGTCAAAAGAAAGCTCGATTGTATGCAAAATAAGTAGCAAGTTGTGTTGGGCGCAAATATGCGGCCACAGCAGTGAGGGTACCACGCAAAGGGTCAACTGCAAACCGTGGCTCTAGCATTATATTAGTATGTTAATCTCAATCAAGCTTTGGACATAGGTGGCTCTTCGTGAAAACGGTAACAATATGTACCTGTCCTGCTTTGATGTGAAGCATTCCTCCTCCAGCTCCACCCTCAGGTCCGCCTCCACCGCTCCCAATGTCTTGTGGGAAATAGAGGGAGCCATATGCCACGCCACCAGCTGCACCGCCACCAACACCACCTTCAGTTACATGGGTAAAGATATGTATTAAAACAAATTAACCACATAGTTTTTTATTTACAGCCATGATAGAAAAACTGATGGTGAAATGGCAGATCAAAATACAGATGGTGGACTGTAGTATAAATAAAGAATGAGGAAAATAGCAAATTTTGGTTTTGGGAGGTGTGTGTAGTAGCTTGTTCCTTTGTCTGTAATCTAAAAAAAAATGGAGATGCTGGTGTATAAAGTTGAGTCCTCTTTTTCAAATCTATAAATATGGCATATTTGAGAGTTACTTAAAATGTCTATATCTATTTCTTCTTTTTTCAAGAATTTAAACAAAATGTGCCACTTACAAACATGTTTTCCTTCTACAACTATTACCAATATTAATTTTGGTTTTACCCATGTACCGATCTTTGTTAGCAACGATACTCAGTACATTCCTAAGCTCTGGGACAAAAATCACAGGCATATTACTCAGGTTTTTTTTCTTTTTCTTTCACAAAGCTCTGGAAATTACTGGGTATACAGTGCTAACACACACATCAGTGTATAATAAGGGTAAACCAGTATCAATATTCTTTGTCCCTGATGCAAATTTCCATCTATTAAAACTATTACCTAATGAAATCTTTCTTCAGTTTAGTACTCACCTTGTGATCCATGCCCACCACCAGAGGATCCTTTGGTACCACTTCTCCCAGCACCAGGTCCCTCTTGAGCCCCATATCCACTTCCATCACTCATCACAACTCCACCCGATTCCACTGTCACCGTTCCAGCATCAACTGTTACCTTCTGAGTTTGCAGAACCAGCTGACCGCCGTTCTTAACGATCAGTTCTCCGATGTTTAAGACTGGGATTGTTGGATCCATGGACAGGGTCAGTACTCCAGCGTTGCTGACTGAGAGGGACGGAACAGTCAGAAGACCTGGGGTGTGATCATTGTAGGGTTTGTCGGTGAACCACTGTGACTCATCTGCTAGCATGGCTGTATGAGCCTTGCCCTTAAACTTAATTTCACTGCTGCGTTCCAAAATGAGCTCTTCAACACCCGTCAGTCGTCCTTCTATGATGATCCGCTCCGTGCGAGCTATCACTGTGGTAGGTAGAACAATCTCACCTCCCCAGTCAACATGGAAACCACACGGAGCATCAAGGTAAGTGTGAGTTGACTCTACGATGTGGACAAACAGGCGCTGTCGTTTCTGCACACGGATCAGTCCCCGTTTATTTCCGGTGAGCTCATGGACCACAACAGTGACATTGCGTGCTTCTTTTGGATGGTAAAAGTGTAGGTAGGAGTGACCCTCAATCTGCACCTCGTCAAACTGGTAGAAGACCGTTCCTTCCTCCATCACAACAGCCGGATGGTCGACCTCAATTTTGTGGTTGTCAATCTTTAATTTCGAGTGGTCAGGTTTGAACTCTGAGACATTTCTTGCTGAATATTTCAGCTCTCTGTACTGGGGTCCGCGGCGCGACTCATACTTATAAACCGTTCCAGCTGCCCCATTTCCCTTGGATGGTTCCTGGTGTGTGTTTCCACATGCACCTCCTTTTGCAACGAAAAGTCCACCATAGTTATTCTGGTGTCTGATGTGGATGCCTATCCTCCCACCACCACCACCTGCACCGCCTTCCAATCCTTCCCCACCATTTGCATGAATCTCTCCATGACCAGTGAGATTTGTAGCTTCCAGAAGAATGCTCCCACCGCTGCCACCACCTACATTCTTGTTTGGACTGTTCTGGCCACTTGCTGATATGTAGCCATTAATGTGCACTAGCTTTCCGACTACCCAATGGAGCAATCCACCTCCAGCAGCTCCTGGGCCATAGGTGCTACTACCCCCACCACTGCCCTGCTGAAGAGGAGTGTATACAGATCCATACGTTACACCTGTTCTGTTCTCGCCCATATAACCTCCTTCTCCTCCATGACTGCCACCAGTGCCGAAGCCATCAGATGACATTTGACCTGCCCCAGGTCCTTGATTACTGCCGTGACCTTCTCCGTCCAGCAATAAGTTACCTTCGCTTTCCAAGTCGGCATGGTCAGATTCGATTAATCCATGATTCATCAGCAGTGTTCCCCGATATTTGATTTCAAGGAAATCCACATTGAGGATGACATCGGTGAGAACTCTTTGGAAAGTGATAGCTCCTCCATGTTTTACGAAAAGCTCCGGAACTGAAAAGTTCCCTTCTTCAGAAATATGTACATACTCCCGGTTTTCCACCAGAGCCGTTTGCGATGTCGATGAACAGATTACATCCCCTTCGTCCTCAATGTACAGTTTATGGATGCCTGTTACACGCCCATGAAGCTCTGTTCTTGTTCCATGCATGTGCACCTCTGATGGCAAGACAATCTCCGACCCATAGTCAATTAGATAACTGCAAGGAGCTTCGGTTCTATTTGTCAGTGATTCAAGCACCTCCACGTACACAGCCTGATCTCCTCTCAGATGCAACTGCCCGGTCTTGTCCCCGACGAAACGGTGCACTGTTACATTCACGTGTTGATGCATAGGAGGGTGGTAGATGAGCAATCTGGAAGCTCCTGTCAGTTCCATCTCATTGAACTCAAATGAGTTAGTATCACCTTCAATAACCACTGTGGCGGTTGGAACAAACAAACCCTCGTTGTCTATGTGCAAGTACTTGTGGTCAACATCAAGGAGGGTTGTATTGGTTGACTTTTGATATTTCCTGATGCGATACTCCAGAGGGCGAAGGTTTTCTTCAACATAAACTGTCCCTGCTGCTGCACCATGGTCTAAGAGGTAGCTTCCCTCACCACTCCCACCTCGATCAGTATACTTCCCTCCGTATGTGTAGCGCCAGCGACAATGCACAGCAGCTCTTCCACCAGAACCGCCACCTCCTTCCCCAACACCATCTCCACCTCGGACATTCATTTCTCCATGACCTGTGATATTAGTCGTTTCAAGGAACACGCTCCCGCCGCTCCCTCCACCCGCATGTCCACCGATTCCAGGGGATCCTTTCGCTGACAGCAAGCCATTTAGTTCCAAATGATGACTGATTTTCCAATGAAGCAATCCACCACCACTGCCTCCGATTCCTTGGCCGTTTCCTCCACCACTTCCAAGCTCAAGGCCTGTTACAACAGATCCATATGGTTGACTGACAAGAGTTGTGTTCTTGCCTCCTCCTTCTCCTCCATGTGCCCCTCCATAACCAACCCCAGATACTGTTTTCCCTGCTCCTTGACCTTCTTCTGCTGGGAAGCCATGACCATCCATGTGGAAGACACCTTCACTTTCGATCCAGGCATATGTTGAGTGAACCTCACCACGATTTAGATAAAGAGCACCTTGGTATTCCACTCGAAGCTCACTTGACTCCAAACTCATTGTACTAGTTACACGTCTGAAGCCTGCCAGACCACCTCTCTTGATTGTAACTGTTCCAAATGAGAAGTTCCCAGGTGGCGTAACATCCACATAGATGCGGTTTTCCATTCGACCGGTTTGTGCTGTTGAGTGAAACTCAACCCAAGCATCGTCTTCAATGTATAGGTGGTGAACGCCCACTATCAAACCACCAAGAGTGCTGTTTGAGCCATGAATGTGAAGCTCTGCAGGGAAGACTATCTCGGCCCCATCATCGACGATGAAGCTACAGGGTGCTTCAGTCCTGTTGGTAACAGACTCTACAACCTCTATGAAAGCCGTCTGGTTAACACTAACATGCAGTTGGCCAGTCTTGTCCCCAATAAATCTATGCACAGTCAGGTTTACTTTGGTTGCATTGTCTGGATGATACAACAGCAGCCTTGCAGCTCCACTGAGCTCCATCTCATCAAGTTCATACTGGATGGTGTTTTCTTCTAAAATCAAGGTAGCTGGTGGAACAGGACGTCCATTGTTGTCAATGTGCACATACTTGTGATCTACATCCAGGAATGTTGTGTTGTGAACTTTATCATACTTCTTATGCCTATACTCTAACTCCCGTAAGTTTTCCTCTTTATAGACTGTGCCAGCAGAACCTCCATGGGAATTTCCATATCCATTGCCTCCACCACCACCATAGTCCAGGAACTGTCCACCGTACTGGTATCGCCAGCGACAATGAATGCCTACTTTACCACCTGATCCACCACCTCCCTTATCAACACCCTGGCCTCCAATGATATCAATCACACCATGCCCAGTCATATTGGTTAACTCAATCAAGGCTGAGCCTCCGCTTCCACCTCCTGCATTTCCTCCAACTCCGTCACCACCTCTCAGACGAAGCTCTCCATTCAGTTCCAGTTTTTGACCGATTTTCCACCATAGGAGACCACCACCAGGACCACCCATCCCTGTTCCATTTCCGCCGCCACTGCCTTTCACACGAGGGCTATACACAGAGTCATATGGCACACCACCATATGGTGGAGGTCCACCGCCCTGGCCACCATGACCAGCACCCATTCCAATCCCGTCGTCAGTTGTTAAACCTTTCCCTGGTCCAGCCTCTCCAGTGAAACCCCTTGCATCCATGTGGAACACGCCCTGGCTTTCAATCCAGGCATCTGCAGAGTCGATTTCCACCTCATCCATAATAAGAGCTCCTTGATATTTCACCCGAAACTCGTTCACAACAATACTCATAGGATGCGTTATTCGCTGGAACTCGGCAACAGAGTTACGTTCCACAGTGAGAGTTGCGAAGCTGAAGTTCCCCTTCGCCGTGATATGAATGTATTCCTGATTTTCCACCAATGCTGTCTGAGCTGTGGAGAAAAATATAACATCGCCTCCTCCAGCAATAACAAGATGGTGCACACCTGTTATTCTTCCAGCTAACCAAGATCTTGTTCCGATGATATCAACCGAGGCAGGAAAGACAATCTCTGCTCCTTCATCGATTTGATAACTACAAGGAGCAAAAGTCTCATTAGTCTGAGATTCAACAACTTCAACGTATATGATTTGGTTCTCCCTCAGATGAAACAAGCCAGTGCGGTCTCCAAGGAACTTATGGACAACCACAGTCACATTGGATGATTTGAGAGGATGGTAGAGGCGAATATTGGCATGGCGAGTGATATGTGCTTCATCTAGCTCGTAGTTGTCACTCTCACCCTCCATGAGCATTGTGAAAATCCAAGGGACATGCTGATCGTTGTTATCAACAAACAAATAACGGTGCTCTCCAACAACCGACGTCACATTTGTATCAGGGTTGTATTTAAGTTCAGCATACTGTGGCCCTCGCTCGGTTTCTTCTTTGTAAACGGTCCCTGCCGCACCGAAATTTGTCAATATCCCATGTCCACCAAAAGCTCTTAATCTACCTGCAAACTTGTAGTGATAGCGAGCGTGAATCCCGATCCTACCACCTGAACCACCAAATCCCAAACCATGGTGACCATTAGTTGGCTCTGCTGCATTGCCACCGTTCACATTGATCTCACCATGTCCAGCAAAGTCTGTTGTCTCAAAGAGGACACTCCCACCGCTGCCACCGCCTGCGCTGCCACCTGTTCCATCCTGACCCCTGAGGTACACAAACCCATCGATAGTAATTAGAGCTCCATTCTGCCAGTGCAGCTCTCCTCCGCCACTGCCTCCGACCCCTCCACCATTGCCACCACCACTGCCACTGTGCAATGGCTCATAGAGGGATCCGTACGGTTCTCCACCAGTGATAGGTTCAGGGGCTCCTCCATAGCCACCGTGACCAGCACCAAAACCAAGTCCTTCTTCGGACGTCCATCCACTGCCTGGACCTGATGGTTTAAAAAGCCAGACAAGGAAAAGCAAATTATATAGACACTATTATATGGAATCATCACATCAAGGCTCAATTTCATGGCTATGCTTACCGTAAGCAAAGAATCAGCGCTTACGGAAGCGGGGAATTCTGTGCTTATGTCAAGCGTATTTCCCGAGTTAGCAGGGATTTTTTGCTTGTGCGCATGCGTACTCCACGTAGTAGGTATTCTACGCCGACACAGCTAGCGCAGAAATTTGACACTTGTCATGCAAGCAGAGAATGGTGATCGTAAGCACAGAATTGGGCGGTTAGCAAAGCCATGAAATTGGGCCTACATCTTAAGACCAGGTCACACAATCCATTTACAGACGAACAGTTCCTGGCAAGAAGGAAACTCTTTATTTCCTTAGGGACAGTGAGTTACAGTAAGAAGAATTTCTCATGGAAGTGTTACTGCCATGAGAAGTGTGCATATACAATACAGCTAGTATCTTCCAACTTGCCAATAAGAATTTCTAAGTGTGACAAGCCATCAACCTTTTGGTGTGTAAGAAGCTCACAATGTTCTGCCCGGAGGACAGTATGGGCAATTTCAAATAAAAAGAATCCCCCAAAATGTATGCAAGTGCTACAAAAGCAGTTTGCACCGAAAAACCAACTAAGCATGCATAACCCACTAGACCTAAACATAAAAAGCCAAATTTGAAAGACAAAGCAATGAAGAATCACTACATATGCTTTATAGGGAAACATATGCATAGAGATCATACTCCAAAGGATTTGAGACTGTTTCAGGAATATTTAAGGACCAGTCAACAGGAATAGTAATAGTGTAAGGTGCTTTGATACAATGTGCCTAATAAATGCCTAATAAATTATTATTAGTAGTAGTAGTAATACAATCAAGTAGGCTTTTCTTACCACTCTCTGCAGCGTTTCCTGTGAAATCAAGATTTAAGACACCTTCACTCTCAATTGTAGAATCCCCGGTTTCAATGGATCCTCGATTCATGTTGACAAGGCCGTTGAACTTTATTGTCAGTCTACTGGATGTTATGGTCAAGTCATCTTTGTTTTCACGGAACTCGAGGAGAGATTGTCTCTGCACGGTAATCTGGCTGAAACTAATATTTCCTGGTTGTGTGATGAGGTCGTAAGTGCCGTTAGCGAGGAGGGCTGTCCTGGTTGTTGATGTGAAGGTAGCGACTGAGCCTTCAGCAACGAATAGGTTGTACACTCCAGTTATAAGGCCTTCAAAACGAGTTCTTGTCCCAAGTAGGAAGAGAGTTGATGGAAAGACAATCTCTGTGCCACTGTCCACACGGTAGCTAACAGGCGCGATTGTGAATCCCCTCTGAGATTCGACAACCTCACAGTACATTTTCTGCTTGAATCTCAAGTGTAGCTGCCCAGTGCGATCGCCGACAAACTTATGAGCTATTAGTTCAGAGTTCACCCCATGCAGCCACAAGACGACATGGTTGTGGATCTCAATCTCGTCAACTTCAAACACAGTTCCATTGTCGTTTTCAATTACGGTCGACAGCACCTCGTTCCTGTTCTGATTGTCGAGGTACAGCTTTGTGAACCCGTCAATCCACAACGTCGCATTCTGTGAATCAAAACTGGCCTTGCGGAACCTCAGGCCCAGGTTTGTGTCCGTGTAGTACACCGTACCGCCAGCTGCATTCCCAGGGTTGCTGCTTGGACGTGAGCTGCCACCCAACCCACCGTAAGCTGTCAAGTCACCTTCGTATTCTCTCAGCCAAGACACATGCACGGCAATTCTACCCCCAGCGCCACCGAACCCTTCTCCGTACCCACTGCCACCATCTACAGATATCCCACCATGTCCAGAAAACAAGACTGTTGTGATGTAAACACTGCCGCCACTACCTCCACCACCATGTCCTCCACTGGCGTCTCCTCCCATATTTTGAAGGTACCCATCCAGGTGGAATGAGTGACCGACATGAAGAGTGATTACACTGCCACCCTGGCCACCTGTCAGACCTCCGCCTCCACTTCCAGTATGAAATGAGTTAGTGTAGGAGCCATAGGGAATGCCTGTAAAGAATTACAACAGCAAAAAGTTTGGTTAATAAAGGAAAGTATCTACCAATGCTACAATTGGTTTAAATAAATATTCTGTACTCTTTTAATAATGGTTTCACAACTTTAAGAAAAAAGAAACCTTTGGCTTTTGGAACCATTTGATTGCTTAAATAAATCAAGATATATGCAACAAAAATAATCTGTGAACATTTCATTTCAAAAGGTGGTGGTGTTTTTGAGATATCGCCATAGAATCTGGAGCAGTTATGTCATGCAGAACGAGTAATCCGTAATTGGAATACACAATCTGAGAAACGTCTAAAGCATGAAACGTTCCCAAGAAAGTTTTTAGTGCAGCAATGGACCTTGAGGTAATCACCTTGCCAACTTAGAGGTACACCAATGACAAAACAAACAAAAACAAACACATACACTGTGAAGGGACTTAATGTGATTTCTCTACAAAAATGGTAAGGTGGCTCACTTGGATCCAGGCCGTTCACAGTGAAATGCATGGTGTCGTGATGGGCTAATGAATACGCTTCCCTTGACCTCTAGCCAAGGGCGTCCTTCTCAAATGCCGACATGCGCGCAAGGTCTTTACCTGAAGTGTAGTTCAGCATGTCAGCACCTCCACCATAACCACCATGACCTCCTCCAGTACCCACTGACGACCCATCTAGCCGAGTCCCTGTCCCTTCACCAGTCTCGGCCACAGGACCACGCCCCCTGGTGTCAATCACTGCTTCACCCTCTATGTGGACATTTGTTGCTTGGATGTTGACAGACTCGGCTGAGATCCTGGACTTGTAGCGCATCATGATGTCATTGACGTCAAGCTGCATGTGGTAAGGGTAGGTCAGGACAGACTGGGCTTCCAATCTTAGCACTCCGAGTTTCAGAACACCTGGGGTGGTCAAAAGAATAAAGCATTCGTGACTCATACTGATAATGAAAATGAGAAACCTGGTGACTCTCGTAACACTGGCAGTCTATCTAGTTACTCACATTACACTGTAAGGTTATGAGAAATCTGGTTGACTCAAAGTATACAGACTCACATTACACACTGACAACAAAAATGATGAATCTGGTCACTACCCTCACAGTGACAAGGGATATGAGAAATTTTGAAACATATCACAATACACTGACAATGAATCGAGAAATCTAATGACTCACATTTCATCAACAACAGAAATGAAAAAATCTGGTGACTCCCCTTGGTGAGGGATATTAGGAATCTGGTAACTCAAATTACACTGACAAAGTATGTGAGAAATCTAGTGACTCAAATTTAACAATAAAAGCAGATATGAGAAATCTAGTGACTCACATTAAACATAAAAATCTTGTTTTGTGAATGTCTTTCAGGACTTGACTCGAATTTTCCAAATGATAGCTTTGACTGAAGTGTTTTAGTTTTTGATATTGTAGAAATACAAGTTATCATTAAATTTTAAGCACTGTATACTCAGTACTTGCCTGAGTTCTGCAAATCCCTTAGGGGGATTTGAAACCCACTGCCTTTCTATTGCTAGAGCAGATCGAAATCTTTAGTAAAAAAAATGCTATGCTGAATGAATGAAAGATACCTTGCTTCGGCTCATCCACATACGACCCATTATTGACCTGGGCATTCATAGCATGAGGTCCGACGACGATCTCTTTTCCATCCGCTGCTGTGAAATTATAAACGCCACTCATGCGTCCATCGAGATCAAACGGTGGATCGTCCTCTCCGATCACTCGGAAATCTGCGGGGAGGTATATTTCCCCGTCTTGCTCTATGCGGAAGTTCACTGGTGGGACGGAGCGCCGGTCATCAGACTGGGAGTATTCAATGTAGAAAGTCTGGTTGGGTTGGACGTGCAGAAGACTTGACGAATCACCAAGGACTGTTTGACATGATACGGACGGTATGGGTGTGCTGTTGCTTGCAGCAATCTGGAAAACCATCTGTTATGGATAAATGATAAAAAATTGAGAGTAAGAAGCTGTTTAATAGATTTTAAACTTGCATTGGGGATAACGAATATTCATTGTTGTTTTACCCATATACATGTACACGGATGTGTGTTTAGCTCTGTACATGTATGCTCAGTACTTTCCAAGTTTAGTGAGAAAAAATCACAGGGATATTGCTCAGTTGGGAGTCAAATCCCTTAATTGTTGTTGTTTGCCGCAAGAACATGATAACAATAACTCACAAACATGGAACAGTTGAACTGTATTATAGTCTCTATAGGGCTTAAATACATGTACAAGTAGTAATAAATAGATCCCTTGCAAATAACTTCACAAACCTATACATTGGCCTTGCTGAAGTCTAAGAAGACGTACCATTGGCTGAGAGTTGTGCAGTGTGCATAAATGCATACATATGTTTCCATTGTTTGACCTTAGCCAAGGTGGCCTATGCAAGTGATCTATTTTATACGAGTAACTCAACTTCCTGTCCAACAATGTATGAACATAGTTTCTCACCTTTCGCTGTAACATCAGCTCATCAAACCCATAGGAAGCGAAATTATGCTCTGTCCCCTCTTCCCTAACCGTTCTTGGATTTCGTTCCGTGAGAACGAAAGGTTTAGGCGGATCGGCATTTTGATTGTCCAAATAGAGTCTTGTAAACCACGTCCCATTCAGCGGCTGTTCCACAAACACCGTTCCTGTCCCACCGTAGTTCCCCGCGCTAGTGCCACCTGCTCCAAGGGCAGTTAAAGCACCCCGGTATTCATCTGTCTCCACGATATGGATTGCAATTCGTCCACCTGCTCCTCCACCAGAGGTAAGATGCCCCTGTCCACCGGATGAAGATATCTCACCGTGACCCCTGAGGTGACCTTGTTTTTACAATGGAAGAAATAATAACAAGAAGTATCATCCTTTAGTATTTTTATAACTTTTTTAATATATATATTATGCCTTTTATCATTTTAAATGAACACCTATTTGTGGCTGGGTTTGTTGTTTAGGTTCATTTCCTAAGTAAAACATTTATTTGTTGATTCTGGTTAATTTTTTCCAAATGTTCACGCGTTTTTTGTTTAATGACATTTTGAAAATTACCACAAAAAGTAGGATTTGAAACTTTACAAATATGATATTACTCATATGAAACCTCAATTACTGGCCATAAAGCAGGGAGCAGACGATTTTTGTGTTTTTTTTAAAAACAAATCTCAAACGTACCTGCTGTCACCCACACTGCACCACCACTTCCTCCTCCAGCTCCACTCGCCCCGGTCAGACCATCAGTCAAAATCTGTCCATCAAGATTCAAGATTGCACCCACAATGATACGGATCTTGCCACCGCCCCGAGGGCCTGGACTACCATTGGAGGCTGACCCACCACGACTGCCTCCAGCAATCGGTTCATAGAGGGAGCCATACACAGTTCCACCAGGTGTTCCAGCAGGTGCTAAATGGAGACGAGGGGAAATTTATTGTCAAGCACACGAACAAGTTTTTCAAGCTTATTAACTACTACCTATGCAGAAGGTAGGAAGTCTCATACTTTCGCTGAAGCCCTGTTCATACTCCCTTCAAGTGAGAATTGGAAGCGAATTTTGGCGTCACAGGTCTGTCTGCACTGTGAATTGTTGCGAATTTGAAGCGAATGTTGACGTCACGTGCCTGTTTTCGCAGCGAATGTTTCGTGGAAGTGGAGCAAATTTAAACTGTTGTAATTTGTGACGTAAATATTTGTATCGCATTTGCATTCGCAGGAAGTATAAACAGAGCTTTAATGAATCAATGAGAGTTCTCATTTTTAACTTTACTGCCGTGGGGTGAGTTCCTATTTTGGTCTCAACATTTTGATTATCATTATGAGACATTTTGGTGTATTTATACAGGGTTCAGTGTACAGCCAGTCACTGCACCAATTGGTTCTTCGGAAAGGAGAACTGTGGTTAGAGAGTTATTGTGTGGGCTGCCCATGTGTAGTGGTGCGTGTCAGTAGAAACCAAATATTGATTGATGCCTCGCCATGCAAAGACTAAAAAAAAACACAAAAACAATTATCTTCAACCAGTTCAACTTGTTTAGCTTACCATCTCCCCCCACAGTGGCATGACCTGCCCCTGTGCCACTTGCTCCTGTCCCAGGCCCATCCTCATCTGGACCTCTCCCTGAACACATCAATTCAGCATCTGGCTCAAGGAAGTAATCCGTGGCAAAAATCTCAAAGTACTCCGCACTGAAATATGAACTCCATTTCATGTCCTAAGTGAGAAAAGAAAAGCAAAGCATTTGAAAACAAGTACACATAAATATGTGGTAGCAAACAATGGTGGAGAAGAATTGTTTGTTCTCTAAAACAACTTTTCTCTGAAGACAATCAGAGTTTACTCAGACGAAATGTTGAGCTGTCACATCAAAAACCATAAGAGAGATCATGCATTAATGTTTTTGACTACTTTTAATTATTTTAATGCTACATGTAGCTTCATTGAGCCGCCTAAAATGTTTAAAGCCATTGGACACTTTCGGAACAGAACAAAAATCAAAAGTTCACAGATTTACAAATAACTTACAGGGTTTACAGAAGTGTTGAAAGACTTCATTTGAAATATTATTCCACGAAATGCTCTATATTTTGAGAAAACATTAAAACAATATCAATTCTCGATATTGAGAATTACGGATTTATTTAAAACACATGTCATGACACGGAGAAACCAGCGGAAACAAGGGTGGGTTTTCCTGTTATTTTCTCCCGACTCTGATGACTGATTTAGCCTAAATTTTCACAGGTTTGTTATTTTATATACTAGTTGTGATACACGAAGTGTGGGCCTTGAACAATACTGTTTACCGAAAGTGTCCAATACGTTTAAGGAAAATGCTAAAGGTAGGATGTTCTAATTGAATTGTTTAAGTAGTCAATTGGGCATGCAAGGACCAGTCAACTGGACAGCAGAAGCATTCCATTGATATGTTCCAAATGCTTCCCCAAACAATGGTTGCTTTTACAGTTTAAGCCAAGTCAATCTATTTTATTGCCAACACTAAAACACTGAAAATTAGCTTCCAAATTCTGTTAAAAACAAACACTACACTTAAAAAAAAAAAAACTCAACTTTAATTTTTAATTTTTTTCAAAATATTTTCAATTTTTTTATACTCACTAGAAATCCCACGTTGAAGGAAATTCCAAGTGGCGGAGGAAACGCTACCGATGACTGGGCGCCAAATTCCAGACTTGCAAATCTGAATGTTCCCGGGTCGTCGATGTATTCATAAGACCCATCGACCATCAGAGCTGTGTGTGCCTCAGAACCAATCTCCACTGTCCGCTCATATGCAACCCGTAGGTGTCTCACACCAAGGAGCTGCCCGTTCCACAATAGGGCAGGGTCCCCTCTACCAATGATGTCAACAGTTGTTGCCATGGCAGCGATGGCATCAGGATCAATGCGCAGATTAACCTCAGCTTTGATGGTAGTTTTGCTGTTTTCCTCAACGTCGATGATGTATGTATGGTTTGCATGCATGTGAAGTAGACCAGTAAGGTCTCCTACAAGTGTCTTAACAGTAAAACTTTTCTTTCTGAGATCATCTGGCATTTGAAGCGTGGCCATTCTTGTCATATGTATCTCATCGAATGCATAGTTATCCATGTCATCTTCGTCAAAGGTGAAGTAGTGATCCCAGGATCTATCAGAGTTGTCGATGAAGACTTTGTCATAGGGTCTACCCATACGAAGCTCCTGGAGGTATATAGACCCTGGCTCGCCATGTGGTCTTGGTTGTCCGCTTCCTCCCGAGCCTCCACTGACAATGTAAGATCCTTCAAAGTTATTAAGCCCCTCTATGAAGACAGCTACACGACCTCCAGAGCCACCTCCAGATCTGGAGCCGTCTCCGTCACCTCCTTGTGCTGACACAAGACCATGACCGTCTAGTTCCTCAGTCTCTATCCTGATTGAGCCACCACTTCCACCACCTCCACCAGACCCAGCTGAAGCTGTAGATGCATCTGCTTTGATGTCACCATCCAGCTGTATGCGACCAGCTATTTTGAGTTTAATATACCCTGCCCCTTTTCCTCCCTGCATTGTTGGTCCAGAACCTCCATCACTCCCTCTTTCTGTTGCGTTGTACAGACTACCATAGTACACCCCACCAGGTGCAGTTGGATTAGCCGACGAGTCACACCCAACGCCACCTCTATTGGCATGCCCTCCTCCCCCACCACCACTATTTCCAGACGCTGAGCTTCCTTGTCCTTTTCCTTCTGATACTGCATCATCAGGTCGATCAGATGCTGAGGAAGTTAGAGTAGCCCCCTCCTCAATGTTTAAGTTTGAAGACTGTATCTCAATGTGCTCTGCAGAGATAGTGGAGACATATCTGGCATGAAGCTCACTTGTAGAGAATATCATACCCATGTCAGGGGCGAAATTCAACGTGGACTCTGTAAGAAGCAAGAGACTACCAAATTCAAAGATACCTGGGTCGCCAATTGACACATACGTGTCATTTTCCATGATGGCTGTGTGAGCATTTGGTCTTACTTGGACAGTGGCTCCCTGATTGACAATCAAATTTGCCACATTTGTCAATCGCCCATCATACTCCAAAGAAGCAACATCAGAATTTTCCGTAGGGACACCAGTACCTACTACATACAGGGTCGAAGGAAAAACAATCTCAGCTCCATCATCGATGATGTAGTTCACTGGAGCTTTGGTCACAGTAGGTATGCTTTCAACTACCTCAATCATGAAATGATGCATATTATGAGCATGTAGCAGCCCAGTTCTATCCCCAATGACTTTGTGTATCACCAAATGAGCATCTGAAACACCCTCAGCAATATGAAGGGATGACTTTCTTGGTAGATGTATCTCATCAAACTCATATCGAGTGTCTGTTTCATTTAGAGCAACATACTGAGTGACTCTTCTGTTCTGATTGTCGATAAACAGCCTCTTGAATGGAATACCATTCCTCAACTCCTGAAGAAAGACAGTCCCACTTCCACCTCCAGTAGGAACAGATGATTCCCTGTATCCATCGCCTCCAAGAGTTGAATACAATCCCCCATATGCGTTGGTTGTATTTGTATAAACAGCAATGCGTCCACCTGATCCACCACCTCCATACCCTGAACCATCCCCACCGTTTGCCGACAGCACACCAAAACCTTCAAACCATGTTGTCTGAATCAAAACACTCCCACCGCTGCCACCACTTCTGCCACTGCTCATGCCATCTTCAGCACTTGCTGATAATTCTCCATCAAGAATCAGCTCAGCAGAGAGGATATAAACAGTACCTCCACCGCGTCCTCCAGTAAGTGATCCCCTACTTCCTTTTTCTTGTGGGTAGTACAGCGATCCATAAGGTTTACCTCCTTCTGCTCTATGTGAGTAGCCAACTCCTCCGAAACTTCCATGACCAGCACCAGAGTCCTCTGCACCTATTGTACTGCCACTCCCAATTGCCTGATCCACATCAGAAGAAGCATCTCGATCATTGCCCCGACACGAGAGAAGAGCTCCGACCTCAACATCGAGATCAAATGCTGTTATGATGAAGTAGTCTGCCCAGACTCCTGCTCCAAATTTGACATCCATGGTTCCAACAGTCAGGTGAGCTCCCATGTTCTCAACAAACTCCCATCGACTTCCACTCGCCAGCTCCATTGAAGCAAATGTGAATTTTCCTGGTTCCCCATTCTCATCTCCAACAAGAGCAACTGCATCAGCTGTTGGATACACCCTCATTGTCCGGTCGTCTGCAAGTACAAGATCTTGTACCCCAATCAACCTTCCGTAGAGATCGAGAGCTATATGTGATGTTCCCTTTCCGACTATCTGTGTTCTGGATGACATGATGGCTTCCCCTTCATGATCAATTCGGATATTCACAAAGGTCTTTCCAATGGAATCATTCACCTCCAATTTTCTTTCAAACAAAACTGTTTGATTTGCATGAATATGAACCAGTGCAGAACCATCACCAACAACTTTCCGCATGTCAAAGATTTGACTTGAGCCGTCAGGTGTGAGTTGAAACATGACATTGTCACTCAGATCAATCTCATCAATGGAACCATCTTGCCAAGTCTCATTCAGAGTGAAATAAAGCTGTGTTTGTGTATTTCTGTTGTCAACAACAAGCCTTTCAAATGATTCCCCGACTCTCTGTTCCTGGAAATAGATGGAGCCAGGACCTCCAGATCCAGTGGACTGACCACTTCCTCCAGCAGCATTGAACTGACCGACAAAGCGTTCAGTGGAATCAGTATACACAGCAATGCGACCACCACCTCCGCTTCCACAGCTCTGTGACCCACCAGCTCCACCACTGGCAGACACCAAGCCTGTCCCACTAAACTTTCCGTTAGCAGTAATCCAGATGCTACCACCACTGCCACCACCACCACTGGATGAAGACGCAGAGTTACCGTCAGCTAACAAACTACCATCAATACGTATGTCTTCTGACTCCAGTCGTATGAATGAACCACCGGTACCACCATTACCTCCCATAGTGCCAGATTCACGTGGCTCGTAGACTGATCCGAAAGAAGCAAAGGACTGTGAAATATCGATGCCCTGTCCCACTCCACCAGGCCCACCAAAAGCTCCACCTCCACATCCAGAGGAAACTCCTGAAAAATAAAATTTCAACAAAAAAATGTGTTCAATTCAAGCCTTTAATAACACTGGGTACGTTTGGTAATTGTCCAAGTTTTCTCAATTGGTGTGTCCCAACTATTGCATTAAATAACAAACCTGTGAAAATTCCAAGAGAATAATGCGAAAATTATTTTGAGTAATTTCTTGGTAAGGAGCAATGGAGAGTAATAAGAAAATACAAATGGTACACAGAATTTTCCGATGAACAACCTCCTTTCACGCTATAGGCGAGGGCGCTCTACTCAGAGGATAATAATAATAATAATAATAATCAGTTTTTATATAGCACTTTTCACGACCGGAGGGCCTCCCAAAGTGCTTCACATTATTACCCCTGGTCACTGGGCCTTGATCACACCTTTAACCGTCTCAGCTCCCTGGTGGGCAGTATGCAGCCTGATGTGCAACATTAATATGCGCTACTCGGCTATAAATCGATCACAAGAACCATCTCTGCCCTCACAGGTACCCATTTACCCCTGGGTACATCAGGGTCCAATTTCATGGAGCTGCATACGCAGAGAATAATACTCATCAATTTTCTGCTAAGCAACAACAAGCAGGATACCAGTCACATATGTGAGATGGTATTTAAACTGGTAACCTTATTTTGGTAAGCATGATTATGCTGTGCTTAGCTACTCCTTGTGCGAAGGCAGCTCTATGAAATTAAGACCTGTGCCCAATTTCATAGAGCTGCGAACAGAAAATATTGTTCAACAATTTTCTACTTAGCAGAAATGAACAGAATACCAATTACAAATGACATGGTAGTTTGGCTAGTAACTTAGTCTGGTAACCATATTTTTGTTGTGCTAAGCTACTTCTTGTGCTTAAGCTACTTCTTGTGCTTAAGCAGCTCTATGAAATTGGGCCTTGGTCTACTTTCTTTTTACTGTGACAAACCTGCATCAGGATGCTCCTCTTGAGACATGCCGCTAACGTCTAACACTGCATCTCTCTCGACAACAACAGCCTTGGATGTGATGACGAAGAAATCAAATTGAAGGGTCACGGCACTTTTGACATCAAAGGAGCCTCCGGTCAGCGTCAGGCCCGAGTCCACGGTGAAGCTTGAGCCTCGTTTGAGGGTCAGCGAGGTGAAGAGGTACTCTCCGGGGTCGCTGGTGGGTATGAAACCGTCTCGAGTCCTCCTGGCAGTGAAACTCGTCTCTTTGAGAGTGAAGGCACTGCTCTCCTCCACAGTTACCGTCTGAGCATCGATCTGTCCATGAACGATTAACTCCGTTTGGTCGATTGAGAGAACAGACGGGAAGGCGACGGTGGCATTTTCTCCTGATATGATGTTCATGAGGGTAGTCATATGGGAGCTACGACCGTCTGTTATTTCTGCATACATTGTTTGCTCATGTTGGACGTGTAGTGTCCCGGTTTTATCTCCTTCAAAACTCTGCACTGAGAGGCTTGAATCTGTTCCATTAAACTCAAGCTGCGAATAACCTGAACAAAACACAAGAAGAACAGTTACCAATAATAATAATAGTGCAATATGTAGAACCTTTTTACGTCGCGAATATAAAAAGAGCTGAACCAAAATGCTTAATTGCCTCTTTAAAAAAAGATGCATCAGGCCTGAATTAAAAATAAATTATAGCCAGTATAGGGAAAAAAAAACTTGCATCATCTCATTATAATTGTCCTAAGCGCTCTAAAAACATAAATTCCTATTGCTTGTATCATAACCATAAAAAATCTCGACCTTTTTATTGGTTTGCTTATGTGTGGCTGTTGTTTTTTGTGTTTTTATACGAATTATACCCATTTCTGGTAAAATTTCTGGATCCACGAATGAGGAAAAAAATTCACCGTTTTAACCACAACAATGTTTTTAAATTTTTGTTTTACCCTTACACGATGTGTGTTAGATCTGTATCCCGAGTTATGTGAGTAATTCAAAGGCATATTACTCGGGTGGGATTTAAACCCACGACCTTAACAACACTAGAGCAGTGTCTTTCCAACTAGACCACCAATATTGCCTGGCAGCTAGAGGCAGTTCGAATACATGTTTTAGCAGCAGGTACTGCAACAATTTACTCAATAAAAATGTTACATGTACCATCTGAGTTACCTTTTAGCACCAGCTTGTCATACTCAAACTGAGCATTGCTCTCTGTCCCATCAAGGCTCAAAACTGTTCTGGCCTGTTTCGGAAGGTCTGATTCCTGCCTCCCATCAATGATGATCTTGCTACGTGGTAAACTGCTCAGCTGGTCTCGAATGAAAACAGTTCCTGCTGCTCCCAGAATTTTGTTACTGTCCGAGTCAGAGTTTCCACCACCCAAAGTATGGAAAGTGCCATCAAAGTTGAAGCTGTTACATAGAAACAAACTTGTTTTGAATAACCATACAGAAATGTTCTGTTTTGGGAAAAGAGGCAGCTCTAAAAAGAGCAGGGGCATGTTTTGCGACCCTGCTCAAAAACTTGTTTGGGTTTAGTCATTAGTTATGCATAATAAAAATTTTAATAGAAACATTCTTAGTCTTTAAAAATGCAAATGAAACAAACTGGAAACATTAACACCAGCTTGATGAGCAGTATTGGCTCAGGACAGACTCTTAATTTTGTACACTTTTCAGAAAACTCTCATTTAAAGCGTACCTGTTAGCGAGGAACATGGCAATTTTTCCACCTGACCCACCGCCGCCGAGTCTCTCACTGCTACCCCCATTAGATTCCATCAGGCCATGACCAGACAGATCCTGTGCTGTGATAATAAGGGTCCCACCGCTGCCACCACCGCTGTTTTCTGTTCCAGTTTCTCCACTAGCTAGGATACTACCTGCAAAAGTCATGAATGAAACAAATGGAGTTTTAAAGGCAGAGTGTACCTCTGGACACTATTGATAATTACTCAAAATAATTATTAGCATAAAACCTTTCTTGGTGACGAGAAATGGGGAAAGGTTGATGGTATAAAACCTTGTGAGAAACGGCTCCCTCGGAAGCAATTTTCCACGAATTTGATTTTGAGACCTCAGCTTTAGAACTTGAGGTCTCGAAATCAACCATCTAAACGCACACAACTTCGTGTGACAAGGGTGTTTTTTCCTTTCATTTTTATCTCGCAAGTTCGATGACCGATTGAGCTCAAATTTTCACAGGTTTGTTATTTTATGCACATGTTGAGATACACCAACTGTGAAGGCTAGTCTTTGACAATTACCAATAGTGTCCACTGCCTTAATGTTCTACATAAAATTGACCTCATGGTCAGGCTTTTGAGTTATCACTGAAAATCCAGAGCAAATATATCCATGCATAACCCCTACAGGAACAAGCGATCTGAAAAACATAACCGCATTATCACTCCTTATATTACATTTTTTTGGGGAAAAAAGGTGGTATCTTTTTCCATAACAGTGCCCTTTATTCCTTTGGAGACCTTACATAGTGCAACTAAGGGCTTGTGCCCCATTCCCCTGTTGATGTCAGAACCCAAAATAATTTCTTTACACAAGAAGTTGTTATAGGTTTTGAAAAATTGACTGGCAGCAGGCGGGATTTGAACCATTGACCTCTGGAATTTACCAACCAGCGGTTTTCCAATTGAGCTATCCAACCCTACATTGGTGGTTTACCTAATTTGTTTTGATAACCCATGATATCTGGAGCAGACTGAATTACACATGACGCTCAGAAAATGCAATTAAAAGCACTTATCCTTGTAAATTACCTTCCCAACTAATATACCATGGTTTCGCATTTTGACAGGCAGATATACTGGACCTCATGCTTCGTTGCGTACTAATAAAATCATTAAAAATAATATGTATTGCTTTAAATCAAAGCTCTCATTTTTTTCTCCAAAGTATGTATACTGAGTATACAATTCTCTAAACACACTGGTATACGGGTAAAACAAAATATATTCTCTATCCCGATACAAAATTAACATAGTATTTTCTATGCAGTACCTGCTGCTAACACATAGGATTCGAACTGCCTGTTTCAAATGGGCTATGCCGGTGGTCTTTAATAATTAGACATCTGCTCTAGCAATGCAAGGTTCATTGGTTTGAATCCCACCTGAGTGATTTGCAGGTGTTTTTTTCACAGAAAAAGGAGAATACAGTGTTCAATACACGTAGTGGTAAGGGTGAAAACAAATGATATTCTTTATCCACAATGCAAAATCAACATCTTTTGATGAGCAAAGGTACTTTAAGGCCCATTGTATTTTTTAAGGTGCTGTGGCACAACTAGGGTCTTGATTTCAGAAAAGCTTATACACTAGATCAATCTTAATTACTGAATCATAAGTAATACTGCTTTGTATCACATGATTCAAAGAAAGCAAGCTTTGAGCGCACTTAGCCGTTTTACCAATTACCCTCGACATTGACTCAATTAATCAAGGCATATTACAATTGCATCTACACAGATTCACCATCTGCACTTAAGTGGTTCACAAACAACGGACCGTCAGTCCACGACAGATTTTCTATGCATTACTAAATTAAGCTCTTTGTGGAACACATCCTTGATGGTGTAATATTGATAAGTCAAAACATTGGAATAAGATGAGGTTGTGTTTTTGCTGTATCATCTCAATTCCTGTTTAAGCTATTTCAAGAGTTGGTTATTTTAGAAGATGGTGGTCCATTTTTTAGGAAATTTAAACAACTGATTCGGAGCTTCGTGCATCTTATAACCTGTATAAACCAGTTCATGAGTGAGCCACCAAAAACTTTGTACAATGTTCTGCAATTGTGAAATGTTGGAGATATGGTCTATTATTCAGGCAATTTAAAGGACTTGTTTGGAGATTCGTTAACTTATCTCCTGCATAAGCCAGATCGTAAGACTTGGTACGACTTGTTGTGAAATTAAATGTCAAATTAAACGAGTATAAGTTGCCACTCTGCAATTGAACTGCAGCATCTTTAACTCAGAAGAGAAGACTACTCTGCAAAGCTGGACTCCTTTTTCAGAATATTCTGTGCATCGCATCAAAAGGAATCTAACATTCTGTGGAGTTGAATTACAAGACTGGTCTAGAAAGCTTGGATCTTCATTTCAACATTCTGTACACCACTTGGAAACACTTGGCATTTAGAGTTTGACAAAGAGTACAAAACTGCTCTAGATAACGTCAATCTTTCATCTATAAGTTAGGCACATGACTTGGCAACATCAGTGCCCAGGATTTTTACAAAAAGGAAAACACTGTGTGGGAAAGCTTGAATCTGTCATCCCAATACATGTACTTTGTACACCACTTTGAAAATGTCAGTCAGTCTTTCTGTAGAGCTTGACTACAGGACAATACTACTCTGAAGATCTTTATTCAGTCCCCCCATTTCTACATTCTGTACACTAATTGAAAACATTTGGCTTGTACAGTTCGACCAAGAAGACAAAACTGCTGTGGAAAGCTTCAATCCTTCATCATATTGCTAGGTACATTACTTTGCAACATCGGTCTGCGGAATTTTACAAAAAAAGGAAATGCTGTGCAGGAAAGCTTGAATACTTCATCCCATCGTTCTGTATGCCACATGGAAACATTGCAAAGTCTTAAAGTTTTACTGTAAAGTTTTACTAAGAGGACAGAACTGCTCTTGAAAGCTTCATTCAGTCCCCCACCTCAACATTCTCTTCTCTAAACCACTTGGAAACATCAGTTAGGAACTTTTAAAAATGAATACCTCAGGGACTGCACCGTTTGATGCTACTCAACTGGCTCTGCAGACTCCAGTGCGAGTGGTATTTACTACAGTTCTGGTAGTAATTACTTTTAAGGTCACTGTCGGAAACCTTTGCAGCTTAATTGTTTTGTTTAAGATAAAAACTCTAAGCGAAACGGCACAGATCAGCATGATATCAATGGCATTTGCCAACTTGGGTATCGGTTTGTTTGCAGCCCTGCCTGGGATTATCAGTGCATCGATGGGTAAATGGCCATTTGGTGACGCTCTGTGCACGCTGCAAGCAATGCTCTTTCAAGTGATGCTCTTTGCAAGCTCAGGGTCCCTCTTCATGATGAGCTTGGACCGGTACATTGCCATTGCGCAGCCTCTGCGTTACCATCAAATTGTAAGCCGTAGTAAAGGGATAACTGGCGCTGTGGTTTGTTGGTGCATCGCATGCGCAGGAGGATTTTTGATTGGTCCGTTTCAACCAGATTGGAGGGGAGCCGTGTACTCCCCTTCTGTCTGCTGTTGCAAATTTAAACCCACTCGTTCATTTTACAGCATAGTTTGGGTCATCCTTGCTCTTTTGCCAACTTTATTCTCAAATTGTCTTTACTTCAGAATTGGTTTGATCGCTCGAGAGCAAGCTAAAAAAATCCAAGCCTCAATTCCAGATAACCCAGTTGTTAATGCAAACAAAAAGCATAGTTCTGCCTCCACCACTCTCGCTTTAGTTGCATTTGCTTTTGACTTAGGCATAATGCCATTCGTTGTTTCCAATATCACTGAGATCTGCAGGCCTCAGAAGACTATAGTCATGTTCTATGTCGATTTCATTTGCCGTGTCCTTTTGTATGGGTACTCGTTTGCATGCTTAATCATATATTACAAGAGAAACAAAGGCAAATGCAAAAAAATCTGCCACTTTGATGAAGATTAGGTGTTTTGTATTCGTGTAAAGGAGAGAATTTGTTATTTCAGTAAAGAGAAGTAGCTGTTGAAAACTGCTTACCAACCAAAAGTACCTATCAAAAAATGTCATTGGGACCCCAGCAGAGTCTTTCTCAAACTCTATGAGTCTATGAGAAAGACATTGCTTAGTAACAGTGGCTTCTTATACAGCAAGCATATCCATCACTCAGTGGCGCTCAAGATACTTTAAACACACTGGACACCTTTGGTAATTGTCAAAGACCAGTCTTCTCACTTAGTAAATCTCAGCATTATGCACAAAATAACAAATCTGTGGAAATTTGAATTCAATTGGTCGTCGAAGTTGTGAGATAACAATGGAATTAAACACACCCTTGATCAGATGCTTGATTTCGGGACCTCAAAATCTAATTCTGAGGTCTCAAAATCAAATTCTTGAAAAATTACTTCTTTCTCAAAAAATATGTTACTTCAGAGGGAGCCATTTCTCACAATGTTTTATACTATCAACAACTCTCTATTGCTCATTACCAAGTAAGTTTTTTTGCTAACAATTATTGTGAGTAATTACCAATAGTGTCCAACACCTTTAAACATACAGTGTTTGTCTGCAAGGTATGTGGGACTAGGTAGTAGTACGTTTACAAAAAGTTCTGTGGTGCAATATGCAGCTAATCAGACCAGGAACACAAAGGTGAACCCCATCTCTTTTCAATAAGCGTCAAATAGGTTAAAAATAAACAGATTAGCAAAATTGGGTTCTGTACTAATTATTGATATTATTTGTCAGTTTCAGGACCTAACACGGAAGAGTTTTTAAAATAATTAAATTAACCTAATAACCAGTGGTATAACTAAGGGAGGAGAAGGCAGGGGGTGCTTGAATATTAAAGGGTGACTGCAATGTTTTTTAAAATTCATTTAAACGATTAAACAGGACTTTTTAAACCTAACATATTTTTTATTATTTTTTATTAAATGCGCAAGTATTTTAAAAACGGTTTTAAAGAGATTAGGGGAACCTGCCCCGCCCCAAAAGTGAGCCTTCATTTGCATAAACGTGACGTCATGTTGGTAACCCGAGCTGTACGTCCGTGAGCATAGTACATGTACATGTACACACGTGTGCAGTGTGTGGCCTGGTACCTAGGCGAGTGTAAGTTAGGGACCAGACTTTTTTTGCCGATGATTTTGTTTGTATTCCCAGAATGACGTCGATGGTGGGGGGGGGGTAACAATCCACAAAAGGGGGGGAATGACTTATTCGCAAATTACACAAGTTAGATATATCAGGATAAACAAAACACATTTTATTTATGTTCAAAACATATTTCAGAAGCAAATGACAGCAAAATTAACTGTTTTATTTAAATTCACTGCAGCATCCCTTTAATGTCTTAGCCGACCGCCCACCCCCCTCCCTCCCCCACCAACCCCCAAAAATTTAAACTTAAATATAGACTTGTGATACTAAAGATGCCATGGTAAAATGCTTGTTCAACCAAATATTGTGCCAGAACAAACCAACACTATATGCAGCTGAGTGCGTTTCAATTATACGAAATGCAAATAAAAAGCACTTATCATTAGAGATAACCAGCAAGCCTATTATACCATGGCCTTGATTTCAGATCCATCTTATTTACTGAACAAGTAATTAATACTTCAAAGTGTGTCCGGTTAATTTATTCAGTCGTTTCAAAAGTTAGTAAGGTGCATCAAAGCATTTCTCATTTCCGTGTGGAGATGGTATACTGTAAATGGACTTAAAGGGTGTGCACAATATTGTTAAGGTTGACAAAAACTACAAGTTTGCAGATTTGCGTAAAACTAACTTGGCATAAAGACAGTCATGGTGACAAAAATTCCCCTGGTCTTGGCCCAGTTGCCCTTCAAAATATTTCTCAATGGAAGTGGCCTTTGCAATATGAAATTGGCCTTGCCCTTTCAACATGTTCAAAGATGAAATTCCAGACCTGCCTTAAATACGGTACAGTTTTCAGAAAAGAGTAAAGCAATAAGTTTTAAATTAATCAGACCAAAACTCGATGATTGAAAACAGTGAAAACATGCAAGGATTTGTTTCTCTTATGACCAATTGAGCTGTATATGGTGGGTAGCAAATGGTGTGGATACTCTTCTTTGAAAGATGTGTCCACTTGCTTTAATTGCTATTTTTCATTTTACATTTTTCATGTTACATGAGCACACTCTTTGAATATTTAAGTCAATGACTTTGATGAAATTTACACAGGGTGGTTGGATGGTGTTTTTGAAAACCAGAAAATAATTAATTTAAAGGTAAAGTATACATTTACCTTTGGTTTTGAAACAGTTTGGTTGTTTTTAATCCCACATAAATGTAGATGTATACAAAAAAAAGTATAAATGAAATTTTCATTTACAAAGGTATTGCTTTTTTTGCAGATATCACCACAAACACAGAGTAAGTATGACCATGCAGGAAGAATAATTTGTGGTAGGATACACAAACTCTCCTTAGATTCAAACTATTCAATTCAATTCAATTCATGAATACACTTATTTCCATACTCTCATAACAACAGTAACATGTATTACGGAGTAAAGCAAAACATTTCTTTACGTAAGCGTAAACATGAATAAATAAATAGAGTACGGGGCCGTTTAGGTAAGCAAAAGCTTGTAAAAAACAGCCAAACAGACAAGAAAACGAGACAGACAGACAAACAGACAAAAGGACAGATGGACATAATACATGACACAACAAATTCGTAATAGAAGTGACAAGATGGCAGAACAGTTTATGCTGAAAATAAATAAGACAAGTATTGAAGAGATGGATGTGGTTCAATTACATAGGATGGGAAGCTAGGATACATAATGGGAGATAATGTCACGTTTGAAAGCAGATTTAAAAAGACTCACGGACCGCTTAGATCTAATGCGTTCATCTATGGCATTCCACACACGAGGACCAAAGACTATCTGTTTTTTACAGAACCACATCACTTCGAAATGAAGGATTTCTTACAGTGCTTTTAACTAATGAAAGCTTAAAACAAACAGTTTTAATTGCCATTAATTTGAAAGAGTGATTTAATCAAATGTATACCTTCCCTTTAAGCCTCCAAAATCCAATTATGAAATATACTAACGTCAGGTTTTGGGAGTACACCACCCTTTGGTCATTTACCGTCAACATTGACTCAATTAATTACGGTTATCACTCACATGGGGCTCATCATCGGCACAAGCAGGTTTATTACAAACTCTTGACAGACTGTGGCAGGTTTCCTGTGCCACTCTGATAATAAGCTATTAGCGAAAAGCATCCATTAGGAATATGATGAGCTAGTGAAATGCTTTCATCTAATCACTGGGATAAGCCAGTTTATATGCCAAAGACTTTCTGCTGCCGAAAAGACTTGATCCAGTATTAGGCAATTGAAATGACTTGTTAGAGTTAAAGCTACCAGTCTGTAATCGAGCTTATAGTTTCAGAAATCAAGACAACTCTGTAAATCTTGAGACCTTTATCTGAATATTCTGTGCACCACTTTGGTATGGTCACGTTCAGGCTGAAGAGTTTGACTAAAGAGGACAAGCCTGCTCTGAAAGGCTTGGATCCTTTATCTCAATGTTCAGTACCGGTACATCACGTGTAAATAGCCTTTCTGTAGAGTTTTGACTTTTGAACAGGAAAATGTGTGCTGCAATGCTTCAATCCTTAGCGTGAATGTTCTGTACATCACTTGGAAACTTCAGTCTTTAAATCCTGATTAAGAGAACAATACTGCACTTGAAAGCTTCAATCTTTCATCTGAATGGTCCGTACACCACTTGGGTACATCAGTCTGAAGAGTTTGAGAAATACTGCACTTGAAAGTTTCAGTTCTTCATCTAAACATTCTGACATATCGGACAAAACTGCTCTGGAATGCTTTAATCCTTCACCTTCATGCTCACAACTTACAAAATAATATTAATTCATTTGACTGTTTAAGAGGACATCACTGATCTGGAAAGCTTCAATCTTTCATCTGAATGTTTTGTACACCACTTGAAAACATCAGTCTGTAGAGTTTGACACACGGCACAAAACTGGGATGGAAAGTTTAAATCATTCAGCTGAGTGTTCTGTACCACCACTTGGAAACAAAAGTCTGTAGAGTTTGAACAATTTGGCATACTGAGCTGGAAAGACTCAATCATTCCCATTAATGTTCACAACTTACAAAATAATATTCATTCTGAAGACTTCTACTTTGAAAAATGACAATACTGCTCTACAAAGGCTTCAATCCTTCTTCTGAATGTTCTGTACACCACTTGGAAACAACAGTCTGTGGAGTTTGACATATCGGACACTACAGCGCTGGAAAGTTTCAATCATTTATCTCAGTGTTTTGTACACCACTTGGAAACAAAAGTCGATAGAGCTTTAATTTTTTTTCAACAATACTGCCCTGGAAAGCTTTAATCCTTCATTTGAATGTTCTGTACATCACTTGGAAACGACAGTCTGCGGAGTTTGAAATATCGGACACTACGGCGCTTGAAAGTTTCAATCATTTATCTCAGTGTTCTGTACACCACTTGGAAACATCAGTCTGTAGAGCTTAACAAATTTGAAAATACTGCAATGGAAAGCTCCACACTGTTCCTTCTTCTCAATGCTGTGTACACCACTTTGGTGTTTTGATCCCCAAATCCCTTTGCCAGCAACCTGTCTACAGTTTCACACAAACTTCTTTTCAATCAACACCAGTCTTTAAAATAACTTATTCATTTAAATTTAAGGTAGGTCAAGATTTTGTATAATTATATTGTTGGAAAAGTATTTGTAACTAAATGACAACACGCTATCGAGTCAAATGTAATCAGGTTGCGTTGATATAGCAAGAGTGAAATTAAATTGACTAAATTTGTTAGGTAATATCAGTTGAAACAAACTTTAACAAGATTTTAACGGACAAAAGTCTACCAAAGTGTTGTTAAGTAAGACTTGAAACTTTGCATAGTGGGAGTATAACTAAGAGAGGTTTGTGGCAACACCATGTGAACATCTCTTTTTGAGCAGTGTTGTTAAAACATTTCAATAAAGAAAGTGCACTAAAGTCTCCTGCTTTTAACATCCTGAAGAGGTAAGCTGTACACTTCACTTTAAAAAAAAAAATGAATACCTCAATTGAAGTGTTTGATGCTACTCAACTGGCTCAGCAGACTCCAGTGCGAGTGGTATTTACTACAGTTCTGGTACTAATTACCTTTCAGGTCATTCATGGCAACGCCTCCACCTTATTTGTTTTGTTCAAGATAAAAACTCTAAGCGAAACGGCACAGATCAGCATGATATCAATGGCATTTGCCAACTTGGGTATCGGTTTGTTTGCAGCCCTGCCTGGGACTATCAGTGCAGCGATGGGTAAATGGCCATTTGGTGACGCTCTGTGCACGCTGCAAGCAATGCTATTTCAAGTGATGCTCTTTGCAAGCTCTGGGTCCCTCTTCATGATGAGCTTGGACCGGTACATTGCCATTGCGCAGCCTCTGCGTTACCATCAAATTGTAAGCCGTAGTAAAGGGATAACTGGCGCTGTGGTTTGTTGGTGTATTGCATGCACAGGAGGGTTTCTGCTTGGTCCTTTTCAACCACATTGGAACAAGGCCGTGTACACCCCTTACGAATGCTGTTGCAAATTTACCTTTGCTAACCCAGTTTGCGGTGTAATTTGGACCATCCTCGCTTTTCTGCCGGCCTTTTTAAATACGTACCTTTATACCCGTATTGGTGTGATCGCTAAGGCACATGCTAAGAAAATCCAAGTCACAATCCCAGATAAGCCACCTGCAAAATGCATGTCCGCACCAACCACTGACATCTTAGTGGGATATGCTTTTGATATCTGTGTATTCCCGTTCATGGTTTTCAACATATGTGATTTCGCTATACATGATAAGACAAGAATCATGTTCTACGTCGGTTTCATTTGCCGTGCCCTGTTTTATGCCTACTCCTTTGTTTGCCTAACCATATATTACAAGAGAAACAAAGCCTTTAAGAAAGAGCTCCTGCAGCTGACTGACAAATTGGCCAAAGGTAGTTGCGGCAAATACTGCCATGATGAAGAACATGAAGAAGAATAGAAGAGACGTTAAATTTGCACTAGGGAAAAAGAATATTAACTTTTGGTTTTTACCCATACACCGATGTAGGTTAGCACTGTATACTCAGTACTTTCCCGGGTCCTGTGAACAAATATCACAGGCATATTACTCCGATGGGACTCAAACCCATGACACTTGCAATTCTAGAGCATGGTCTCACCAACTAGACTATCGAGATAGCAGTGAATGGGTTAAAACATACAAAGAAAGTGACAAAATGGCTTTTGTACAAATTATTGATATCGATGACCCTAATAATGTACCGATCCGGCCTGTCAATTAAACTGTGCGCGTTCACCCATTTGACCAATCACAGCAATGATTCTGGTCGGCGGACAAACTCGGTCATGCGTGCGCGTATATTTGGCACGCGCGGCAGAAACGTGCAGAATGTCATTGGGAGTGCTAGTACAAGTGTCTTGCTCACGTGCACGGTGGGCGGAGCTTAGTGGAAAGCCCGAACGGTCCATTAGCAAACTGACAAATCACCTAGTTTGCCAATTGCGATTCCATACAGTGACGTGTCACGATATGACATCAATTGAAACACAGAGCGATTCTTCTATTTACTGGCTCACCAGTCAGCCAAAATAGTTTGTGTAGCAGGGGAAGGGGAGTTAAAAAAACTCAGAACCTTGCACAGGGTGTTAGCAAAACATATGGGTCCAATTTCATAGAGCTGCGAAGCACAAAAATTTGCTTAGCATGAAATTTCTGCCTCAATAAAAACAGGATTGCCAACCATTTTCATATGATTTTTAGGATGAGCAAGCAACAGCTGAATACCAGTAATAAGCAACATGCAACAGATGGAAATTTGGTTGGTAATCCTTTTTTTATCAAGGAAGACATTTCATGCTAAGCAAATTTTTGTGCTTAGCAGCTCTATGAAATTGGGCCCTGGTACAAGGGCTTACCTACTTGTTCACCGCACTTGAGCAACTTTTTCCACATTATTCCAAGGGCAAAACCAAAACGAAAATCAGGCTAAAGTAGGAAGATCATGCCCGCAAAGCACGGAGGTTTTGGTCTGTATATGTATGTCTGTACAATTTTGTGCACAAGTATTAGCCTTAATCGTGTTGTTTTTATCTTTCGTATTTCGTCTGTATATTATAATACTTTTCATAAATGTTTATAGATTTGATGTATTTTTGTATAAAATGGTAATTTTTTATTGTGTATTTCTGTATAACATAGTTTTAGACACGCAAAACCAAAATGCAATCACAGTTCAATTATATTTCTCATGTGACAATTAAACATTAATAATAATATATGAGTGGAAAACAAAAATTCTCCAGAAATCCCCACACTACACAACTTTGAGACCAGGGCCCAATTTCATAGAGCTGCTGAGCACGAAAATTTGCTTAGCATGAAATTTCATCCTTGATAAAAACAGGATTACCAACAAAATTTCTATTTGTTGCATATTGCTCGTTGCTGATATTCAGCTGTTGTTTGCTTTTCCTGGAAATTGTGTTGGTTATCCTGTTTTATCAAGGCAAAATTTCATGCTAAGCAAATTTTTGTGCTTAGCAGCTCTATGAAATTGGGCCAGATGTCCCTTGTTATATATGGAGTAGTCCAGCCTTGGATATCAAGTACTTTGACTCCCACATGGCATTGTACTTTGAAAGAAAACAGATTAATAACTAAAACGTGCCATGACAAAGTGTCACTGCGACGACGCTCACTTCCTTAGTGTTTTAATTTAAAAACATGTGTGCTTACTATCCATCAAGTAAAGGACAGTAATGGGTTTGTAGAAAAAGAATCACTTCGACTCATCTGCAAAGCAGGAGTGATTAATTTAATGTACCAATGTCTTTTTTAGACGTCATCTAAATATTAATATGGATGAGCCTCATAGGAATTTTAATTGTGTTCAATATTTATAATGTTTCCTATACATAATTGTGCCTTTGAAACAAAGATTTGCTAGACTTTCCTTTACGATAGAAAAATCGGTGTGTATCTTTTGTTTGAGGAGATATAATATCTGTGGCTATTTTGGTCTTTTTAAAGTGACATTCTAAATTCATATCGAAAACTTGTTGTTAATGCTGGCATTTCAGAATATTTTGTGTTTGGAGTGGAGACACTAGGCACTGTGTTATTTAAGAAAATTCACCTTTTTGCACTTTAATATGATATTATCCGTTTAAAACTATTTAAGCTTGTAGTTGAAAGCTTTGAGGTTCTGCCTATACAGGTCGCTTTATAAATATTATAATTATCTGTGGAGTCTTTCATCTATTTTAATAATATAATGCTTGTGTGACTATTTATTAAGGGATGTATTTTGGAAAGTTGACATAGTCAAATTAGAAAATTGAAGTGAACAGTTTTCATCAAAATTTATTTAAAAATTCTAGAAACTCAACATTTTTGATTTTGTGTGACTTTTTCTTAGAAATGCAGTATATTTTTCTGAAGGCTATTTTTTATTTACATGTAGATATATTTTAACTGAAATAATATACCAAAAAAAATATATATATATTGCAATCAAAATATTCAAATAATTGTGACTTTGCTTAGAAACGCATATTTTTGATAAAGGGGATTATTTGGTCTGTTTCTGGGTTTGAGGCATGTTGATGTGGATGTCTTTTAATTATAGTTCATATTTAACCGGCTCACTCTGCTATGATTTTCAAGGTACTTTTCATGACGTACTTGTTTGAAAATACTTTTTTTGTAACAATCTGTTTCACAGTTTACATTGCTTTATGTTTTGTAATGTGCATAGAGGCTCCTGTATAATACACTCTTATATAGTACTACTCTTATTCAGTCTGCGGTAACACCATGTGTGTATAGACGATGTGACCTGTGACATCACATGTTTACAAAAGAGCCACCAAGTCTGGACTTCCTGCATGCACGATTTGTACACAGCTCAATGGAAGAAAACATAAAATCTTATAATTTTATGGAGATTGCATTGTCCAATTCTTATCAACTTTTGATATGATAGAAGGGGGCACATTTCAAAACTTGTCCAGCTTTTACTTTCATAACAGTGGATTTATGTGGAAATTCGAACACAAAATGTCAACTTTCCCATATGACCAGTGCAGTAACTTGCCTGCCAGACTAGCAAAGAATGTACAAGGTCACACTTATTGTAAACAAAGTTCACATGGTCTATACTACACATGATGTTACCGCAAACTGAATATACATTGTCTTATTCTGTTAGTCAAAATCTAAAGAGAAATTAAAAAAATTATGCCAAAACGTATCTACTTTTTGATATTCCAAAGGTTTTTCATTTTTATCATGTGTGCATATTTCTTTCAGTCGGTGTATAACTTTGTAAATAGGTAAAATTGTTTGTATGTTGGTAATTTTTTCAAGCTTCACTGAAATTATTAATTAAATCAAAATATATTTTAGTTGGAAAGTATTTTTATTTTGTTAATGACTGTTTACTTCAATACCACATCTGTCACCTAGAATACATCACATGTAAAAACTAATTTGACCCAGTAATAAGCAAACTGCTATGTAGGCCTACAACCCTTAGTCCTTCTCAGTCCACTGTTGGAAATGTCAAGACAAATTTCTCTACTTCAGTTCTTCTCAGAAGCAACACTCTGCTGACATTTCCAAGATTGTTTTATTAACTTGGATGTGGCGATAGTTACAGGTCAACTGGCTTCTGACTGGCATCCCTGAATTAAGTAACTGACAATATAGGGAGACTGCAATAATGGGGCTAGATGGGGCTAGATAGCTCAGTCGGGTAGAGCTTTAACCCAGAGGTTGCAGGTTCAAGTCCTCCTCTAGTCAATTGTTCTATGTTCAACTCCAAATCAATTTATTTCCAAGGACAGCAAATGAAATAAATGTATTGAACGGTATTCAATCGTAGAAGTTGAATCCCCAGTAAAAGTGACACTTCATATATGAAAGTGACATTTCAAATAAGAGGTCAAAGGAACATGGACAGGGATTGACGCACACCCAAGGCTGATCTCTGGCAAAATTCAAGAGACTCAAAAGTGTGACATCAGATGTTCAGGCTAGAAGAACCACAACTCAAAAAGTCTACTTACCTTCAAGAGACAACGTTCCACTAAGCTCCATTTGAAGCAGTCCCCCTCCTCTTCCTCCTTCCCCGGTCGATCCAGTCCCACCACCACTACCGGCCTGCTGGGGGTTCGTGGTTGACTGATAAGGAGAGCCGCCTGATTGGTCAATTGGTGATCCTCCATATCCAGCATGTCCTCCGCCAGTTCCGATATCGTCAATCTTGAATTTC
Organism: Asterias rubens; assembly: GCF_902459465.1. Taxonomy (NCBI): domain Eukaryota; kingdom Metazoa; phylum Echinodermata; class Asteroidea; order Forcipulatida; family Asteriidae; genus Asterias; species Asterias rubens. The sequence continues at coordinate 5,473,705 of NC_047077.1, forward strand.
ACGACAAAATTCACGATTAATAATTTATCTTAAAGGCACTGGACACCTTTGGAAATTGTCAAAGACAATTATTTTCACTTGGTGTATCCCAACATATGCATAAAATAACAAATCTGTGAAAACGTTGGGCTCAATTGGTCAACAAAGTTGCAAGAGAAGAATGAAAGGAAAAAAAACCTTGTTGCACAATTTTGTGTGCTTTCGGATGCATAATAGAAGGCTTCAGGCCTCAAGTCTTTTAGTATTTGAGTGAGAAGCTACCTCTTTCTCATAAACTATGTTACTTCAGTGGGAGCCATTTCTCACAATGTTTTATAATACCAAGCAAGTTTTTATGCTAACAATTTCTTTTAGTAATTACTAACAGTGTCCAGTACCTTAAACAAAAGCCTAAAAGTTTCAATTTGAAACACCGCTAAAGCTCATCCCACAGCAAACCCACCATTATACTGCAAGTGATGAATTCTCTGCTACAATCCATTTGAAGCAAGAAACAGTAAGTTCCTCCACAATTTATTTTAGTACAAAGTCTAACAAATTTAATTTTAAGTGTGGTGAACTTTTCTTTTGCCTCTTTATTTTTTATTTTGAACTCATTTGTAAACTCACCGTTCCACCAGCTCCAGGCCCCTCCATGGGTGGACTGCCACCCCCAAAGAGCTGAATGGCACTTCCCGGATGAAGCACAACCTCATTCCCTTGGAGGTAAAGTTCCTCTGCATGAACAACCCCGTCATATTCCACATCCAGTACTCCTATAGAGTGGGGCTGATGTGTGGTGGTCACATTTGGGGACATTCCAAAAGTTAGACTTGCATGATCGTTGACGGATAGAAGAGCTAGTTTGTAAGCACCACGGTCGGAAATGTAGGTGTAGTTGCCGTCTATGAACAAAGCTGTCCTTCCCTCTGGGGATAGGGTGACCTCTTGGTAAGAAGCCACCACCATCTCAAAAATGTTTGTAAGTGTACCTGAATAAATAATCAAAGAAAAATAAGGAATAGCTGTTAAATGCTTGCCAAAATAAATAGGACCTGTGGGTGAATGAAATGGAAAGTGTGGTAGACCTTTTGTCTCCACCCTAGCTGAGTCTTTCTCCGAAGCATAATAAGAAGAAAGAAAAAAACGGCACACAAAAACAGTTTCCTGTTTGCAAGTGTTATATAGTTCCACTGTTAGCCATGCCCACTTTGACACACACTGGCTCTTCTCATTATCAGGAGTCTTTAGAAGTTGCATTGCCATTTCATTTCTTTAATGATTTTGCAAGAAAAGTTGTCATGACCGGAGTTCAAACACATTGCTTAACACTTATTGAATAAACATTCATGAATAATAAAAAAATTTATTTAATCCTTGGTCAAAAATGAACCCGGCAATCAAAATCCCAACATTTCATCACGATTAGCAAACCGAACAATTAAAGTGATTGAGAATTTTCGTATTATGACAACTACCTCAGGAAGAAAACAAAACAACAAATGGACCAACCTGAAAGCACATTCTGGGGTCCTAGGAATGTCACCCTGGTAGGAAGTCGTAATTCTCCTTCTGGATCAAGTTGGAAGCTACAGGCAAGATTGACTTCCTCCTGACCTTCCGAGACACTCAAGGTCATTGTGTCGTGAACTTTGACCGTGCTTGTGGCATCACTGATGAGGGTTGTCACTGTCATTGTCTTGTCCAAACCGGCAACTTCTAGAATGACATTCTTGAGGACATGAAGCTCATCAAAGTTGAATTCCTCAATGTCTGTCTCACTAAGTAGGGTGAGCTGTGGTGTTGTGATCCCCGTGGCATCATTACTGATGTATAGCTTGGAGAAATAAGTTGCTCCTGTTATCTGCTTGATGTATGCTGTTCCTGAGCCACCAGGCTGAGCAGGAGCATCTGCAGAACCTCCATTGACAAGGTACGCCCCAGTGAAACGTGATGCAACTTGTGTGACTAAGGTAACCCTGCCTCCACCACCGCCTCCACATCCCGCCATACCAGCCTTACCACCCACGACACTGATCTCGCCAGAACCTGTTAACTCCTGGGCGATCTGGATGTGGACAGCCCCACCGCTTCCACCACCAGCTTCACTCTGATTCCCATTTGAGCTAACGGAGCCATCCAGTCTGAAAGTATCAACTTCGATTTCAATCACACCACCTCCTGATCCACCGCTGCCTGTGCTACTGTTACCACCTCCACTTCCAAACTCCCTGGCTTCGTACAAACTGCCATATGCAGATGTCATTGGTTGAGTGCCTTCCGATCCTTGACCTCCCACACCACCATGGCTTCCACCAGCTCCTCCTGTTTGATGAGATGATCCTGGTCCACTTGAAGCATAATATCCCATACCATCACTTGAAATTGAACCAGCATATTCTACATGCACCTGTTTTGCTTTGAGAAGGAGCCACCTTCCCCGCAGCATGCCACTATATCGCACATGGATTTCATTCAAGACATTCAGGGATGCGGGTTTATCAAATAATGTTTCAAAGGTGAGAATTCCATGACCAAGAACGAGTAAAGAATCCAAGGTGAAGGTCCCTGGTGGGTCAATGAAGACGTAACTCCCATCAGAGATAATAGCAGTACTTGCAGTTGGCTCAATCAAAACTTCCGCATTGGATCCAACGAGGAGTTTCGTGGCTCCTGTGATTAACCCTGCCAGGTGGAGACATGTACCAGACGTCACTTGATGAAGATAAAGGTTGGAAGGGACAATGATTTCACCATCTTTATCCACCACAAGGGCACTTTCAAGGGTGTAATAGCTTGTGACTGCCTGCGTAGTTGCAATTGATAGTGTCTGGTTTGCCTTGACTAGAATGATACCACTGAAATCCCCTTGAAGGTTTTTCACAAAGACTGAAGCACGAACTTCCTCTGCTAACTGCAACTTACCCGAGTTCCTTATGACTATTTTGTCAAGAGAGCTTTCAGAAGTGTCTTCTTCAGATAGGAATACGGTAAAGGACTCCGACATCATGTCCCCATTGTCAACTGTTAGAGTTTTTGTAGAAGTCCCCTTTTCACTGGTTTGCAAGTAGATGGTCCCAGCAGCACCGTTTCTAAAACCATGTCCTCCATTGGAAGTTAAAACCCCAGCAAAGTCACTGCTTTCTGGCGCGACAATAGAGAGTCTACCACCTCCACCTCCTCCACAACAAGATGGACCTCCATCACCACCATTAGCTGACAAAGAGCCATGTCCACTTAGCTGAGCAGCATTGATATAGATACTTCCTCCTGAAGCTCCACCAGAGTTGCTGCTGCTTTCGCCATTAGCAGCAATTTCTCCACCAAGGATGAAAGATTCTGCTGTGGTAAATGTAACGACTCCACCTCCTCTTATGTCACCCACACCACTGCCTGGAGACTTTGGTTCAAATGGAGAGCCATACGTGAGGCTCTTGTCTATGCTATTCTGGAGAGTTGCTCCCTGCCCACCATGACTAGCACCACTGGTTGGGTATCCTGGACTTCCAGGACCATCAACTAAGCCTCCCTTGTTGACAGAAATCAGTGCTCCACTCTCGATGTTTGTTGTATTAGTTGTAAAATAGAGCGACTCACCACCAGTGAGTACTGAGCCATACTGGAGGGTCAAATTCGCAATGTTCAGTTGTGCTTCAGCTTCAACTGTGAAACTAGCTTCTGGCCCGATAGAAAGTTCATCTAAACTGATGGCTCCATTTTGTCCTTTCTTAGAGGATGTTTTCTGGATCTTGGCTCCATCAGCGATTGTCAGATGGCCTAACTTGTTTATCACAATCTGAGTTGTCACCAAGGTGCCATTCCTGCTCATAACCAGTTCACCGCTTTCACCAACAGTTAATGAGTGTGCAGTTAGGCTACCTCTCAGATCAAGCAATGGCTGGATTAATCCTGTAAGGATTAAATGGGTATTGACAACAAACTCGGCACCTTCCTGGACCTCAACCCTACACTGTATTCCAAGACTGGGATTAATAAAATCTTGTACAGTAAGAGAGACTCCCTTCGACACGACTAACTTTCCAGTTCCATCACAGAAAAGCACACTCACATTGAGATTAGACTGTATAGCTACATTTCCGGAATCAAGGACATGTAGCTCATCAAGGTCTGTCAAACCAAGAGATGTTGTTTCTGTTGGATGTGGCGATTCTCCAGAGATGATCAAGGAAGTGGACAATGTTCCATAAGTAACATGTTGCAGGAAGATAGTGCCCGATGAGCCACTAACCCCACCTCTGCCACCATTTGCAAGATAAGTGCCTTTGTATTCACTTGAGCCAGATACGTCTATTGATATCCTGCCACCCCCACCTCCTGAGGTTGTTCCAGCTCCTCCAGATGCATCAAGCACTCCATAACCCGAGAAGGAACCAGCACGGACATAAATACTTCCACCGCTCCCTCCGCCAACTCCACCTTCCCCCGTCACCTTAATACTCCCATCATGATGGAAGTTTCTTGTAACTGTGATCTCAATTTGTCCACCACCTTGAGAGTCTGTTCCACTGCTGCCATACTCAACTGGCACCATCACACTTCCATATGTAACAGTCGTATCAGCCCCTCCTGCAATTCCACCATAACTTCCACCTGTTCCATTTACTCCCTGTCCATGGCCACCATTCACAAACCCACCAGCATGACTATTGATCACTCCACCATAGTTGACAGTAAGATCTGAGACACTTAACTGAGTTAGACTCAGTCCGTTTTCCTGTCCCACTACATTGATCTCGGAACCTGCTTCCAAAACCAATGACTGGTAGATGTGTTCGCCTGGAACCAAATCACAACTCTGTCCGACCGTCATATGAAGGCTGTTGTAGTCGCAAACTACTGTCTGTGTGTTGTTATTGAATGTCAGTGTTAGGCCCCCAGGACACGGGTCATCAGTTGTTACATTAAAGAACGTCTGTACCCCTTCTGGACACATTTGACTGGGTAAAGGCCCTCTAGTCTCATCTACCACAACAGATGAAGCATCTGAAATTATGAATCCGTCTCCCAAGAATGTTGACATCCAAGACTGCTTGAAAGTTGCTACCTCAAGAAGTAAGTCCATGTTTTCTGGATTTGGACATGATGTTGACTTCTTCATGACACCCCCTTTGAATATTGAAACAGTGTCTATGTCCAAAGTGCCTACTGGGGAAGCAGAACCTCCAGTTCTTGCTGGATAACCCGCATTTAGAGTTCCCCCATCACGAATACTCAACGAGCCGTCTTGTACGCCATCCAGGTTCCCACAAAGGTCAAGGGTCACTCCTTCCCGCAGAGTCACGTCCCTGGGAACCTTCAAATAGCCGTTGTTTTCGACAGCGATGCTGAAAACAAGATCAATCCTAGCGACAGGGTCTTGGATGTTGCAGACGGGGCATCCACAAATTGAGAAGTGAGCTCTGATCTGACTACTAACTGTGAACCATCCTGTCCGATCACCCTTGAGGACTGCAACAGGGAAGCACAGGGAGGGGTTGTTGAGACTCCTCCCAGTGAGACGGAGTCTTGCCCTCCCTCTTATCTCCAGCTCATGGAGGATGAAGATGTTAGTGTCAGAGGTCAAATCGGCGACTGCTTCTTGTGGAGAATCAAGTCCACAGTTGTCCATTAGTATCTGAAGATAAAAAGGTAAAATAAACAAAGATCTAAAAAAATCCTCATAAAATTCACTCAAATTCAACATTTTTTAATAGTGGGGTAGATATGGGACAAATTTGGGGAGTTGCGGACACAAGAATTTGACACTCTGTTTGAGTATGTCATGAGAAAGTTATTTAAAAGAAATAAATAGGTAAAATACAAGCAACTTTCAAAAAGGCTACTATTGCTTGTAAATTCTAAAAGTACAACTCAAATTCCATGCTTGTAGCATCAAAGGCACGATCCCATCACCTACTTGTGGAAAGTGCCATTGCCGAGCGGTTAAGAGCACCAAATTCAAACTCTGGTGTTTCTGATAGGCAGAGTGTGGGTTTGAATCCCCAGTTGTGACACTAGTGTCATGTACCATTGCTTCGTCCTCGGATGAGACGTAAAGCCGTTGGTCCCATGTGTTCAGTAAACGCATGTAAAAGAACCCACAGCACTTATCCAAAAATGAAGGGGTTTGCCCCGGTGTTCCTGGCTGGATTGACAGCTTATTGCGCCACAGCACCTTGTAAACCATTACATGGTGCTAAGGATTAGGTCTCATATCTCAAATTTCGTACCACTCACCTTGCAGTAATAATACCTGGCGCTTTGTATCCTTTGGCAAAATGCGCATTATAATTACGGTTATTACCTGCAACCTGTTAAACTAAAAAGCACAAGGCCCTTTCATTCCATCTATACTTAGCATATTAAAGGAACATGTTGCCTTGTATCGGTCGAGTTGGTCTTTAAAAAGTTTTTGTAACCATTTTGTTTTTAGGGAGGCCGTCTTTAACTACCCACCACCAGAAACCCCCGGATCCCGGCGGTAATTCTTTCACCACTTTAATGAGCTTATTATCTACAGGTCAATTCACAAAGCTACACTATGTCACACGAATATGCATGAGCTTTACTCAAACAGGCTGGGGCAGTGGCTTCAACAAAGGGACCAATTACCGGCACCTTTCTGCAGAAAGCTTTAGAAATTCAGACCCAACACTCTGATTGCTCCGCTTTGTTATGGCTGCTCGCTTCACCGGACAAGCCCTTATCCGCTGTAGTCAAATTTTTGACTCACATAAATTGCCGACCGTGTTCGTTCGCAAAGTAAGAAAGTTAGAAAACCACGCAATTTTAAGACAAATTTGTGTGGATCATTGTATTCTACTTTAAAAACATGTTTTTAACCATAAGCATTTTATAACAAATGGTTACAAATGCAAGACCAACTCGACCAATCTAAGGCAACGTGTTCCTTTAAGCACTGTAATTTTATTTTTTCCCAAATTCCTAGTTTGCATTAGCCAACCAGTGTTGTTTTTAGTGCTTCCCTTTACTCAACAGGATGGGAGCTTGACTACAGGTACATGTAACTCACCTTGCTGTACACAAATCCTTCTTTAAGCCGCACCAGATACACAAACCCTGAGCCACCAGCCTGGTACCCCGAAGCACCACAGGCAAGAGGTTGCTCAGTGATCTCTTCATCATCGTAGTAGATTGATATGATGCCACCTGCACCACCTCCGCCTTCATTCCCATCTCCCTGCCCACCCCTGGCATCAATTTCCCCTGGTGAGTTAAAGACAAATTATACCAATTGTTTTTTGAACCGTTCGATTATATTAATTCTATTTGTACATAATAAAAACTGACGTCTAAAAGTTTCATTTCAAAAGGTGGGCGAGTTTTTGTACTATCGGTGAAAATCCAGAGCAAATAATTTACATGCAGGGATAATCCCAACTACGAATACAAAACTCAGATTCAAATGTTTCCAATTTGTGTAGTGCCAGTGCTGCTGAGATTGGACATGGTTATGAGTTGTAAAAATCTTTTTACATTACTACATTACTTCGAAGTGAAAGGATTCTCGAAATGCTTTATAACGTTAAAAATCTATCTACAAACAAACCTTTGGACACGATGGAATCAACTTCCAGCCAGATACTGCCCCCAGCTCCTCCACCGGATCTTGTAGAGGATGCAACACTGACTGCATTCTGACCTCTGCAGACAAAACAAAGTATCATTTCAATTTTTTTGGGGTACAAATGTCTGATGCACAGAATCCCTGATAGAATACATAAACTTGTTGCATATTACAATTTTTAGGAATTTCAGACAATTGACTTAAGTTCATGAAGCCATCTTCAAAGATTCCTCACCATTTTGAACATTTAAACGTGGCCATGTGATTCTCATGTGATCCTCTCAAAAAAAAACCAGAATGGATGAACTGTCCCAGATATTCATAAATAGTTTAAATCCCTTCAGAAAAAAAATTATTGAAAAAAAAAATTAATAAATAAAGATCGCACACCCACACAGTTTTGAAATGTGAAAGAGGATTCCTGAGGGTTCTATTTTGACCTTTTTGGGGGGTGGGGGGGGGGGGGGGGGTGGGGGTACCAATTTCCAAAAATCAATTAAAAAAGTAATGAGTCCATATGATTAATTTATCACTAAAATAAATGATGCATAAAAGGGTTAATACAATTCAATGTTCTTATAATACAACAGCGCAAATTTCTGTTGATGGTAGATGCAAAATAAAAAACATCGACTGAGAAAAATGCCTGTGACTTTCAAAATCTGTAACATGTACCTTGCACTGATGGTGCCGCTATTGTACAGTTCGGTCGTCTGAAGATGAAGAGCGCCCCCGCCAGCTGGCGCGTCACCATTCTCACAACGTTGCATCCCACAGCCGCCCGCTTCTCCGAACTCCTCGGGGGCAAATATGGAGTCATAGTGTGAGTTTGAGTCGGGGCTATACCTACCGAGACCACCTTTGGCCCCGTGGCTGCCTCCTGCTCCAGCAAAATAAGTCCCTGTATTGCAAATCAAGAAGAGTGCGAGTTGTCAGCAAATATGCCATTTGTTAATTTTTAAAAAAAAAATTCCAATAAAATCCAGTAAACTCTAATTCGAATTGGTATTCTCACATTGATCTTTTCAAATTATCACAATCTAAAAAACTTTTCATGCAGAAAGATTTCTCAGATTTAAATGTTCTGGAATCCCTCTCTCTAAAACCTAACTCTCGAAGTTCTTTGAAAGGAATTGTGTCTTGTAAGGTTAACATTATCAACAGCTTCAGAGCTTCTTACAAAGTCAATATTTTATGGTCATAAATTTTTTGTGTAACTACCAAACATATACCCTCCCTTTAAGGTGAATATTAACACTATGTGAAAGCCTCCTGCTCCTACGTTTCATTTTTCCTGCTAAGTAGTACATACCAATTCCATTGCTGTTGAGTCCACCGTAGTCCACACTAAGTACTGCAGTCTCCGCTAGTGTAATCATCTCTGCACGGACTTTTAGCCTCCTCCCAAGCACCTTACCATTCGCTCCTATTTCCAGTCTGGTCAGCTTCAGCTCGTAGTCTCCGCTCCAGCCGCTAAGCTCGACCACACTTCCCGGGAGAACACTCAGGGTGTCAAAGCTAAACGTGGTCTGAATGGTCTCCACCGCAGACCTGGAGTTCTCACCAAAGGAAAGCATGGAGTGTGAAAGGGACAGGTCTCTGGCGCCCCCTAGGAGCCCGTTGACTACGCTCTCCGTACGGTGCAGCATTACTCGGTCAGGCAGGCTGAGGGACCCCTGGTCGTACACGTATAAGTTGAGCGGCAGGTAATACATTGACTGTCTTATTGTGACGACTTGATTCGGTCCGGTATGAAGAGTCCCGTATCTCTGGTACAGTTGACTCTCTTCCCCAATGAGTTTCTGAATGACAAATTGGCGAGCAGAGGACTCGGCTCGAGATTCGAAAGCGAGATGGGCGTTCCCTTGAAGGGTGAGCTCATCGAAGGTGTACTCGGTTCCTATGGCGATCTGGTTGATCCAAGTCACTGCTGCATCATTGCGAAGATTGTAATAATTGCTGATAGTTTTCTATAAAAAAAAATAGCAAACTTTTTTTTATATAACTTCACCTTCATTTTTGTAGCCATTCAGCCATAGCTTCCAACACAATAAACAACAGGTATTCACAACAAAAGACTGAAAACTCAAGATGCGCTATGTAGTAGTAGTAATTAATATTATTATTAAGTGATCCTTAAAAGTGTGCTGACCCCCCGGTCCCCCATACGGCAAACTGTGTACAAACTACTTCTGATAGTGCCCTCTTTTGAAACATCCTACCCACGGTAATTTCCCATGAGTGGGAGAGAATCCCTGGCAGACAAATATCACTGAGACACTGTGTCACATTTTGTAAACAGACAAAAACTGTATTTTACCTGATGGATTGTCTGTCCATTGTTGTCCACCATCAGGCTCCTGAATCGTGGGGTCATGACCTTTGACTCCTGGTAAACAGTACCAGCTGCACCTGGCTCTTGGACCGAACTACCCCCGTAGGCAGTGAACTTGCCGGTGAATGTGTTGTCTGTGAAGTACAGGGCAATGCGACCACCACTCCCACCTCCTCCTGTGGTACTGGCACCTGTAAGAAGAGGGTTTACCTCAAAGTTCAGTTCAGTTAAAGGCAGTGGACACTATTGGTAATTGTCAAAGACCAGTATTCTCACTAGGTGTATCTCAACATATGCATTAAATAACAAACCTGTGAAAATGTTGACTCAATTGGTCATTGAAGTTGCAAGAGAATAATGAAAGGAAAAACAACACTCTTAACGCACAAAATTGTGTGCTTTCAGATGCATAATAAAATGCTGCAGGCCTATTATCCAAGTGAGAAATACCTCTTTCATACTTCAGAAGGAGCTGTTTCTCACAATGTTTTTTCACTATCAACAGCTCTTAATTGGTTGTAAGTTTTTATGCTAACAATTACTTTGAGCAATTACTAACATTTTGAGTCAACTAAAAATACTTGGGAATACCTTACCTGCGCCTCCATTAGCTTGAACAAGACCTACTCCAGTAAAGCGCAGTGCATCAAGGAGAATACTTCCACCACTTGCACCACCTCCTGAAGACTGACCATTCTGGCCATTGACTTGAATTGTTCCTTAAAGACGAAGTACAAGATTGATGTTAATCGTAAAAAAAAAAAAAAAGAGGCACTAGGCAATGAGGCACTATAGGAAACCACAGAGAGATTGTTTGTCTGAGGAGGGAGAAACTGTGGATAAGGCGTCTCCAGACCGTGGAAGTGTCGTGGCCGAGCGGTTAAGAGCACCGAATTCAAACTCTGGTGTTTCTGATCAGCAGAGTGTGGGTTTGAATCCCCAGCCGTGACACTTGTGTCCTTAAGCAAGACACATAACCATTGCTTCGTCCTTCGGATGGGACTTAAAGCGGTTGGTGTAACGCATGTAAAAGAACCTAGTGCATCACAAAGACAAGGGGTACGCCCCGGTGTTCCTGGCTGTGGCTGATATATGCGCCCTAGCACCTTGTAAACCCTTATAAGGTGCTAAATAATTGGGAATTCAGAATCCATCACTGTAATAACCTATCTTTCTGGAAGTTTGTATATACTCAGCACCTTGAGTACCTTGTTTGGTAGATACGTGCGCTATATAAGACTTTGATATTATTATTATTATTATTATTATTATTATTATCCCAATGGTCTTATCATCTAAAGAAGGAAATGACTAATAACTTTTTGTCTTTGCCTTCTCCTTTCTACCACACATATCCCTATTTTAGACTCCCTCATTCGATCATTACCGGTAATTAATTATTTTTCCTCATTCGATCATTACCGGTAATTAATTATTTTTCTCTCCCTCCTCTCACTAATAATTTTGTTTTTTATTGTTTCCTACCACCTTGGTCGAACAAGCCCCTTCCCCAACCCCCTTTCACTGTGTGCCTTGATTTCTATCATCTATTTTAACTTGACTGCATTTGCTACACCAGCATACATGTTTATGTTATAGAAAGGTTTGCGGTAACACCATGTAATGACTATCTCTAATGAGTTGGGGTGGTTCTGAAAAGAACCGTTGGCTTCAACTCCAGAACCACCCCAACTCATTACAGACAGTCATTACATGGTGTTACCGCAAACCTTTCTATATCGTATTTCCACCATGCAAAGTTTCAAATCCTACTTATGTTTATGTTAGTTGTGTTGTCATTCAGCCTTCGAGAAAGACTCTATGGTCAAAGCATCAGGCCACTAACTATATTTTTGATTTTATCTTACTCGGTAAGACACTGCTCTAGAATTGCAATGGTCATGGGTTCTAATCCCACCCAAGTAAAATGCCTGTGATTTTTTCTTCACAGAGCTTGGTGTATATGGGTAAAACCCACATTAAAATTCCTTATCCCGATGCAAATTTCCATCTATTAAAAAAACAAAAGAACTGTCTTCCAAAAAGCAATTAACCCTTGAACCTTACCGTCTACCCTCAGCTCATTGCTAACAATTGCTGTCAGTATACCACCTCCACTAGATTTTTCATCGCTGGCACTGCTACCAAAATGTTGTGGCTCCAGAACGTTCCCATAGAATAGACCACCTCCAGGTGACCCTTGACCTCTGCCACCTTGACCTCCATGCCCGGCACCAGCATAGCCACTGCCTCTACCAACATCACTGTGCTCGTCACCAGACTATAATGGAAGTATTTTACAATTTAGCATGTGAAACAAATATTCTGGGGTCTTAGTGAGAGACTAATACATGCTAGTTAAATAAAAAGTGCAGTTCCGGTAATCTATCTCTATTTTGACAACTTCCAATAAATGTTGTTTGTGTTTTACCCATATAACAATATACTTCAGGTATTGCATACTCAGTCCTTTCTAAAGTGATGTATTAAAATAAAATCCACAGGGTCTTTACTCATCTGTGTGGGGCAAAACTCCAATAATATTCTTAACCCTGAAGCATACTATACATCTAATGAAAAAACCAACTACACTAAATTTTCAAAAAAACTTCACAAAAGCACTTTCTATTTTTTACACACAAACTGTCAATGAAGCACAAACATGTGGTGGATACAAACCCAAATTTACACTCGGTGTCATCAAGTGGAAACTGTCTATATCTGCTGCACCTTAAGGGAGCCTGTCAAAAGTCAGGGACATTCTAGGCGCAAAGGAAAAGGCATACACTCTCAATCCAGTGGACCGCTGCAATGTTCTGCTGAACTTTGATTTTGAAGCCAACTACGAAAAAAACCCTAAGCAATATAGTTGAGCATTCTGTACCCTGCTATGGTCTGGGGTCGATTTCACAAAGATAGTTCTAACTTAGGCCTAGTCCTAGGACCCTTTAGTCCCATGTGTTGTGTAACGCATGTAAAAGAGCCCATTGCACTTATCGAAAAGAGAGGGGTTCGCCCCGGTGTTCCTGGCTGTGGCTGCTGTATGCGCCCTAGCACCTTGTAAACCCTTATAAGGTGCTACATAATCGGGTCTCAGAACTCATCACTGCAATAACCTATCTTTCTGAAAGTTTGTATATACTCAGCGCCTTGAGTACCTTGTTTGGTAGATACGTGCGCTATATAAGACTTCGATGTTATTATTTTATCTACAACTTAAGGCTAGTCTTAAATTAATGCAAGTAACTTGTCCTAAGACTTGTCTTAATTCCTTGTGAAATCCACTCCTGGACTAAATGAGATACTCCTTAGAGTCCCCATTTGGGATACTCACAAAGGCTGAGTTGAGATCCAGAACGGCCAACTCCTCGATGATCAGGTCAGTCACGTTGATGAGCACACGGTCTGCCTTCAAGTACGCACCGCTCTCCAGGTGGAGCTTGTTGCCAAACAGTTTCAGTCCCTGTATACCGCCCTCTATGAACACCTGCCCGCCACCGTGGACCACGAACTGATCAAACTTGATCGTCTCTGAGACTTGATCGGTGGAATTCGTCACGTGACTAAATAAAAAGTAAAGTTTAAAAAAATTCAGAGTTGCATTGGAGGCAATTCTTCAGATAAATTCTAACAATAGATTTTTTGGGAAACTTGTAAGCACGCTAAATTTGCACAACATGTTTGTTGTGATACCCTGACATCACCTATTAAACACACCAATACACGGCGACCACGACGGCAATGACCGTCGATGCCCTTCCAACTGGCCGTGATACCCTTCAAAAATTTCCGCTTTTCACGGCCATAATTGCCGTGCCCTTTTTTTTCTTCTTAAAAAAAAAGGGCCGTCGTGCCTTTATTTTCATAAAAAAAAAAAAAATATTTACGTGTTTAGTATTCGTCCAACGAAACTGTGAAGTGTAATCCAATGCAATCAGGGCCCAATTTCATGGCTCCGCTTACCGTAAGCACAGAATCGGCGCTTACGGAAGCAGGGAACTCTGTGCTTACGGCATGCGTATTTCACGGGTTAGCGGCGAATTTGGGCTTCTGCGCAGGCGTACTCTACGTTACTAGGCATTCTACGCTTACAAGGCAAGCGCAGAAATTCTGCGCTTGCACAAAAGCGGGGAATCGCGAATATAAGCGCAGAATTCGGCAGTAAGCAGAGCCATGAAATTGGGCCCAGGTCAAGAGTCATCATCGTACAAACAACGAGTAGCGCAACTTGTTATTCCCATCGTGACATCCGTTGCAAACACGTACACATGTACATGCGATTAGCCCGAACATCTGACGTCCCATTTTCACAGGGGACCCGTCTATTACATGAATCATTGAACGACAGCGGGCGCTGTTGTTTTTCGACCGCCCTCTGCTGGTAGCATTGTTACAATACACCGCGTGATCTGAAAAAATTCTTTAGTTACTATCGCTTGCAAAAACTTTTCAGGTCAACTATATAACTTCATAATAGAATAATGCCGCGAAAACAGCGTTTGAAGCGTTCTGAAAGGGATGAGTACGAAAGCTCTGCTGCAAAATGCAAGAAACTTGACTTCTTTTTTGGGCAATTAAGGATTTATTTTTTTTTTTTTGTACTAGTAGGCCTAAAATAAAAGTTAATCAATTCAATGTAATGCCAATCAGGTCAAGTTTGCTTATGATGAATAAGGTATGATTTTTCAATATCCTTCTTCATCATGTAAACTGGTCAATTTTTTTTAACTGATTTTAAAGCTGCTGCTTTATTAATTTCTTTTTGTTTGGGGGGGGGGGGTAAGTATTTTTATATTTTTAAATAATACAAATATTGTTTTAAAACTAAATGGTAGTTTGCTCATGAATAAGATATGATTTATCAATATCCTTATTGAGATTTGATTATAAATATCCTTATTCATGTGAACTGTTCAATTGGGTTTACCACCCGTAGGGGTCCCCCTGGTCAAAATTATTTTTGGCCTCGATGCCTTTTTTTATTTTCACTGTTTTGGCCTTGGTGCCCTTTCTACTGGCCTTGGTGCCCTTCAAAATTTGGCCTGCTCCAAGGCCAAAGTGGCCTGCCCTAAAAAAAAATTTAATTCCAGGCCTGCCAAGTATTTTGGTTTTTAAAATTTACTTTCAATGAACTTGGCCAGCAAGTGCAGTTTGTAATTTGTTTCCCTAAAAGAAAATGCCTTTACTTTATATTGTGTATGAAAAAGCCACTAGCGCCATACAGCAGCTCAGGGCTGTATACTCCCCAGCGAGCTGAGAAAGGTTAAGGAAAAGTTATCGACCAAATGACCAGCCATCGATTTCACCAAACTCTTCCTAACTTAGGATTTATCTTAGAACTTAGGACGAGTTCAGTTCTGTATCCGAAGACATTATGACGCATTGAACCGATCCGAGTTACTCGTCCTAACTAGAGATAAGATTAAACCTAGCGTTTCATGAAATCGCCTGCAGAGCACTGCAATGTAAAGTGCATTGATAATGCTTTTGTTAAATGCATTATATAAGAACTGGTTATAATTACTTTTATTACACTTTACCTTAAGTAAACCTTTCCGCCTTTACCCACTGAGATATCTTTAACACCAGTCACCATCCCTTCCAGTACCAAGGTGAGATCATGCACCTCCAAGTGTTCTGGCATATCGAGCTCACCCCTCTCATAAAGTTGAATGTTCCATGCCAGCCTTGGGTTGTTTGCGGGAAGATCCATTTTCAGTACCTATATGGGGGTGGGATGGGAAATTTTCTGCATATCACTTATTATTTATTCAAGCAGCGGGGCCCAATTTTATAGAGCTGCTTAAGCAGAGAATATTGCTTAACAATTTTTGCTAAGCAGAAATGAGCGAGACACCAGTCACAATTTGTAGTTGTGACATAGTAGTTTGCCTGGTATATGTTCTTATCTTCTTTTATAATCTTATTCTGGTCATAAAAATTGTGTTATGCTTAGCTACTTGAAATCCGGCCCAGATGGATCCCATGTCTGCTCCTGATTTTTCTTGACACAATAAATTTTTAGAGGGCAATTTGGAAACAAACCAACTGATCCTGCAAGAGAAACAAAAACCTTGAACACAAGAGACATTTTCCTACCGATATCATTGAATGTACATGAAATTACAACAAACTTCCATTAAGATCAATGACCCAAGTAATGACAATGTAAACACACTCCCTCAGGATGTATACTCTCCGAGTTGTTGTGGCCAAACTCAAAAGTGTTTAAATGGAGCTTTCCCATAAACGCTAAAAAACACCAACCTGAAGTGGTCCAACATGGAAGTATCCAGAGTTGTCACCGCTGTTGCTCTCAACAACCACACTCTGGGTGTCGCTCGCCGTTGCCTTAAACAACGCCAGGTGGGAACCACCGTTGATGCTGACCTCCTCGAGGTCATACTCTGAGGCGTCGCCGGGTGGGAGGAGCCACGTCCTGCAGCTGTCCCGCCCACGGTGAACTCCGATCAAACCCGGGTAGTTAATCTGAAGCTCTTTTGGGCCACCGATGAAGGAGTTGTCGACGTGGAGTCTGTTTTCATTCAACAAGAGGTCTTGGTTG
The DNA here is from genome assembly GCF_902459465.1 of Asterias rubens. Taxonomy (NCBI): domain Eukaryota; kingdom Metazoa; phylum Echinodermata; class Asteroidea; order Forcipulatida; family Asteriidae; genus Asterias; species Asterias rubens. Next base: position 5,490,172 of record NC_047077.1, read on the forward strand.
ATGATTGTTCCCGCCCCGCCCGACTCATCGATGCCACGCCCGCCTTGGGCGGAGAGCTTACCGGTGAATGTTGTGTTGTGGTATTGAAGAGTGATGCGACCACCCCCTCCTCCACCACCTTCACTAGTTGAGTAACAACATGGGACCAAGCCCCCCATGGCAGATATTTGACCTTTTTGGAAAACACAAAACAAGTACGACGTAAGACTCTTTCAAAATAGTAATGATAATAACTCTCACTATCATTGCTCAATACTCTCACTAATATGTTAGTCCATTTGTGTTTTTGTTTGTCTGTGGGCATGCCTACCACAAGTTTTGGCTTTTCTGGTTATGCCCCCATTTCCAATTTTCCTCAATACTGTTCTTCGTTATTGTTATTTTGATCATCTGTTAAATGAAATGAAAATGAAACTAGTTCTTTTATACTGTAGTGCATTTTACAATAACTAATTAATGCGCTTTAAGTCAGGTTGGCTCAGTGGCTTCTGTCCATGCCTTTCACCTCTGTGGACCCCAGTCCGAGCCCGGACCAAAGCCTTGCATGTGGATTTGGTTTTCAGTCCCTACCTGGCTGCGTGGGTTTTCCCTATAGAGGTTTCCTCCCGCGCACGCCTAAAACTGAAATTCCTTCATTGTCTTCTTTAAAAAAAAAATTTTAAAAAGAAGTTAACTGGACCAAATCTCTTGGTACAGATTATCAAAGAATTATGTGCGGAACTTGAACTGAGCCCCTAAAGATAGAAGGCAAAGGAAAGATACCACTATGCCAACCAGCTCAGCCATAAAAGCATGGTACATGTTTATTACTTACCCTGACCACGGAGCTGTTGTGTCTTGATAAATACAGCACCCCCGCTGCCACCTCCACTGTACCCTTGGCTAGCCGCTGTCCCGTCAGATTTCACCAGGCCATCAACCTCTACCACAGGGGCACTCATCAGGATCAATCCTCCTCCTTTGCCCGCGGTGTTTGGGCTAGAGGGTGATTTGTTCCCGCTGCCACCGGCGCTGCCAAAGGTCATGGGTGCAAAGGGTGACCCCCTGGGTGGACCGACAATGATTTGGCCGTTTCCTTGACCCCCACTTCCTCCATGGCCACCACCAGACGCACCTGTTCAAATTCGAACACAGTTTTGATGCGTAATTAGTAAAAAGTATTCATAAAACAAACAAAAAAGGGTGACTTCATGGTTATAAAAGAATATTTAAAAGCCCCTCTTACAAATGTTTTCAATGCATAATAAAAGGCTTTGGCCTAAAGTCCTTTAATATTTGACTGAGATATTACCTCTTTCTCAAAAACTTTTACTTCAGAGGGAGCTGTTTTATAAAACTGTCAACAGCTATTACTTGCAAGTAAGTTTATAAAACTGAGGGTCATTGGAAAACAAAAAAAACTGTCATCAAAGATGTCACCTTTAACACTGTCAACGCCTCCATGTTCAATGTCAGGGCTTCTGCCTGATGAATCAATCACACCAGCAGTGTCTATCTCTATCTCCACTGCAGCAGTTACATCTAGATAGTTGGTCTGTAGGCAAAATGTAAAGGTGTATACATCAGGCCCAATAGGAGACTTTCCAACACTAGGTGGCAGCAGACATACCGGGTAAATTTCCATTGTTTACGTAGTTCTGAACATGCGCATAATTCTGAGAACAATGGATTTACCCGGTAAGTCTGCTGCCCTCTATCGTCCCAGAAAGTCTCCCATTCACCCGACATCATCAGCAGAATAATCTTAGATGCCCAATTTTGGTGGTCTATGTCACTGTGCGTTATTCAGTAAAGTGCGCATTTAATTTCGTTGCTCTGCTACCCGTGACCAAAAAAATCAGCGCTTGCCTCGAGCAAATTTCATGTTGCAGTGAATTTTGGATGGTGTGCTTGCCTTCTCCACGTTACTAGGCATTCGATGCTAACACAGCTAGCGCAGAAATTTGGCTTGCAAGCGGAGAACGGCATGTGGAAAGTGGTGAACGAAAGCACAGAATTCGGTGGTAAGCAGAACTATGAAATTGGGACCCGATTTCACTCATACATGCATCCAAAATTTGTTTAAAATGCTATTTTTCTATCAGTTAACAAGTCACACAAACCTGTTATTCATTATGCAAAATAGGCCTCTGATGCTTACTTAGTACCAAAATGTCTCAGTCTATAGTCTTACCTGAATAAGGCCACCTGGGTGGACCCTCAATGATTCGGTGAGTGTCAACTTCAGTGATGGATTAAGCGTGTCAAATGAAGGGTTGTAGTTCAATCCACTTGAGTAGAAGGAGGACAACTGACCACTGGCGAGGACTTGGAGCGAGTCTAAGACGAAACACTTGTCAGGTTCACCAGAAAACTTTCCCTGTTAGGACAATTCAGTAGATCCTTCAGTCAATCATTCAATGGATCAGTGGGAGAGTTTGAAAAAAAACATTCTTACATGTGGACCTTGGAACTAGAGAGATCATCAACATTGCAAGGACTTGAAACACTATGTGGAATTATACACACACTGACAAAACAAAGGAATGTCATTATACAATTTGTGCACGCTGTGACGGGTTCCATGGCATTTTGTACACTCGAGAGGGAAATGGCACCCGAGGCGAAGCCATGGGTGCCATTTCCCCTCGAGAGTGTACAAAACCCATGGACCCCAGTCACAGCGTGCAACAATTGTTTTGTTATACCTTTGTATAATAATGTTATTCCTCTTCTCGAAGTTCTGTTGTCATCTTCAAACATTATTACCACGAACTATTCATGGTTTAATAAGCAGACGAACAAGAAACAATTCCCTCGAACCCGCGGTTGTTTCGTACACAGCGCTGGAAATCGACCAACACTGGGAACGAGCGAGGTGATGTCCCCGGTGTACATCACTTTTCATGTTACCCGGCCCGTCGAGCCATGTAACATGCATTTTTGTTGCGCGTCACATGATTGGTTCTCGACCAATCAAACTTCACATTTTGTTACCGAGGTATAACAATAATGTATGTAACACAAAGCTGGGCGCTTACAGAGGTACCCTTGTGGGGTCTTTTATGCAATGGAACAAAGGACCCCAAAAATACATGTACTTCCTGCGTATGCAAAATCAATACGAACATTGACGTCACATTTTCGCAACGAATAATTCGCAGCAGTTGAGCTGTGTTTAACTTTTGTGAAACATTTGCTGCAAAATCAAAGTTGTGAATTCGCTTTGTCGAATTCGCTTCGCATTTGCAGGAAGTATGAACTGGCTTTACCAGGAGACACTCATTGGAGTTGAACAAATAAAAGTTGATCGAAGTGGGATATGAACCAATGATCTCTGCCGGCACTCTACCAACTGAGCTATCTAGCCCTTTATTGGGATCTCCCTATTCATATGGCAGCAGTTGCATAACTTCTGAATGGCATCGCAAAGCAAAGATAGTGACAAAATAGGAAGACCGCCCACATACATGTAGGGCTAGATATAGCTCAGTTGGTAGAGCCCCCATCATGTTAAACCAGCGGTCATTGGTTCAGAACCTGCTCTAGTCATTTTTTTCTTGGTGAATACCCCAAAATCAAATTAACCAACTAAAGCTTACATGATCTCCTATAGACACATGTATCCCTTGTCCGATGATGAGGTGTTTTACTCCATCCAGTGAGCCTTCAATATAGACAGGGTTAACTGGTGAACCCTCAAGCCTGGTATCTGGGGGAGGGGGGGGACACACAAAAGCAGATATAAATATTGTAAGCGCTATGCTATGTCACGCGATGAACTATTTTGTCTAATTGCTAAGCAGTTCTTAAAGGCAGCAGACACTGTTTGACAACTGTCAAAAACCAGTATTCTCACTTGGTGTATGCCAGCATATGCATAAAATAACAAACCTGTGAAAATTTGGGCTCAGTTGGTAATTGAAGTTATAAGGGAATAATTTCTTTTTTCATAACTTGTTGTCTCAAAACTCACTCCTTATGCAGGGATCATTCAATCACACTTGCTGGATCTTCTCTCTGTGCACAAGTCCAAAGTTGCTCTGGAAACTCACCTTTTCAAAGTGTATTTCTTTAGTTCATAGTTTTGTTGCTTTCCACTGTTAATAATTGTAAATTTTCCCTTTTTGTTGTTTTGCTTCTTTACACTGGATATATTTGAACATGTTTTTTTGTTTACCAAGCTCTGCGATTTAGCATCTTTTAGATTGATTTGGCGCATTACAAATGCCTATCATTATTATCATATTATTATTTATTATAAAATTTCTCTTTGGGGCTTCTGTCTTACCTTCTGGGAGACTCAGGAAGGTGTTCTCATACACCCTGAACCCCGCCGGAAACGGTGACGCAGAATCTCTGATTGTGATTGGATAGTTCCCATCGGTGTGGAAGACTCCCGATTGGTCTCCGTCCAAATAACCGATTTTGACACTGACTGGTTCGTCCAACGAGCTCTCAAACGCAAGGTGCGCTTTTTCTGTCAGGGACACTCTCTCAAACGTGTATTCGGTGACTTCATGGTGGGAGTCAGTGACCACGTAAGCGCGTGAACTGTCGTCTTGGCGTGAGGTAAGATATGTGCGTGACGGCCCGCGTTTGTCGTTGCTGACGATTAGTGTGCGTAAGGTTTCGTTGGGAGTGATATTGGACAGGTAGACTGTTCCCGGGCCGCCAACCTCGGAATGGCTGCGGCCGCCGAAAGCCTCCATGCGGCCTGAGAACCGATTGGCGTCGTAGGTGTGAATAGCGATACGCCCGCCTGCACCACCTCCCCCAATCTCCTGTAGTAGGAGAACAAAAAGAAAGATGCAGTTTCAAAATATAAATTACTCGAGGAGGATCAAGAATTTTACAGGGGATCTATCCAAAATTGGGTCATGTGTGACAAAAGCAGAGACTCGGTTTTCTTCTAGTTTCAAGGTGAGTTTCAACATTGGAGATAGAGAATTTTCACAAAGTCTTAAAATATGGACAGTGTAAAGCCCTTTTCACACTAGTCTGTCCACCGGGGATATTAGGGAATAACAGCCAGCCCTTTCACAATTGGATCGTTTAACCCCTGACCTACCACAGCAAATAGGCATACTGCTCGGGAGTAGGGGTAAGCAGTAAAACCCTAGGGTACTCTTGAAAACGTGCTACCGGAACCCTATGAAATAGCGACCTAGGTGGGGACAGTGTGAAAGTGCGCCTAGGTAACCATGGGGTAAAATAACTAATGGGGCCTCCCAAGGGGTGTACTCCAAGGGGATAAGAGATACATTGTGAAAGGGGCTTTAGATCAAATGCTGACTGGTGAAGTTACAATTTAACTGGTCCTACTGGCTAGTCACAAAAAACATTTAAAAGGTAACCGAGTTCTTCGTGCATACCCTGGTGCCAGTGGTGGTCTCTGTGTCGCAGTACCGTCCTGTATTGTCATGGCCAAAGAATGGTCTCCTGTTCTCAAAGTCATGGCAATCGGACACACAGTTGTAGGCCTGCCAGAACTGGTGGTTGGTGCACTGTCGACAGCGCTTTTCCGAGTCGCAGTTGTTGCAATCGGGCACGCAGGTCGCGTCACCTCCATTGGCCAACAATCTGCCCCTCCCTACAAAAAAAAACAACAAACATGTTAAGGGAAATTGCATCTTTGCTGAAGTGCTCACACAAATCTGAGCCTGGCGCTTCATGAGAGATGGGGAGTAAGTGAAGTTGTTTCAGAATGGAATCAAATAGCAGTAAATGAATTTTCAACACTGAACTTACCGCTCATGCTGCTACTTGTTATCCAGATGCTGCCTCCACTTGCACCACCAGTCCTCAGTACATTGGCATGCTCACCGCTTGCAACTATGTCTCCGTCAATCAGTGTGTGATTTCTTGCTTCAAGACGTACCACTCCACCTCCAGAGCAGGAGTTCTGGAACAGATTTTAACCTCCATTTAATATTTGGCGACACAAAAACTATAGGGTTCATGAGGAACGCCATTCTGAAGAAAACAAATTTTTTATTCCACAAAATGGCTGGCCGTGTTAGATCACAAAGTGAAAAGAAAAACCTTCTGAGTTCTGTAGAAAGGGCACTCTGTTCGGGAAGTGTTTCAAAAGCACTTTGCACTAATGCATTACTTTTGCTTAAAATACCCACTTATCAGACAAACAAGCCACACCACCTACGCAATCACTGCGTCATCGACGCGCCAAACTGCATTAATAGTGTAGTTACAGTTGCAGGTAAACATACAATGGGAGACTTTCTGGGACGATAGAGGGCAGCAGACTTACCGGGTAAATCCATTGTTCTCAGAATTATGCGCATGTTCAGAACTACGTAAACAATGGAAATTTACCCGGTATGTCTGCTGCCGCCTAGCGTTGGAAAGTCTCCTATTACGAAGTATGCACGCATTTTTTTAGCATGAGTGTAGAATGCTACTGTTGAACTACGTGTGATATATTATTTAGGTCTTAACCTCGTTGTTGGCGTTGAAATAATTTGACCACCTGGAACTTTTATTTTCGAGAGTTTCTTTTTTACTCTGTTAGTTTTGTAAGATATTCATGTAACTATAAAAACAACACTATAATTTCTATTACATTGATGCGAACCCGCTGCTAAAAAATAGGATTCAAAATGCCTCTAGGTACCGTTCAATTTCGTTGGTCTAGTTGGTAAGACACTCTAGAACTGTAAAGACCCGAATATCATGACTGTGATTTTTTTCACAAAAAATAAATCCTAATTCTTTAACAGTATTCCATGATGACGAAAACAAATGGAAAATTATTTTACTCACCCCACTGTATCCTCCATCACTTCCCCCACTCCCAAACTCTTCAGGTCCCAAGACGTTCCCATACGCTTTCTCAGCTGAGGAAACATACGCACCCATCCCACCTCTGCCACCATGAGATGCGCCTGAACCACCATTGGCATGATGAATACCGGGGCTTGGGCCTTGTCCAGGAGAGAAACCCCTACCACTCGCATCAAGGGTTGCCTCGTGATCGATGGTCACACTGTTTGCTGTGGAGAAAAGAAATAGTAATTAAAGTACGTGAACAGTCCCTTAAACAGGCCATTGATTTGTGAGTATTGAGGAGATCTTTAAAGGCACAGAGGCGATTTCACAAAGAGCTAAAATTGATTGCAACTGCAAATCAGTCGTAGTTGCTTAGTAAAGTGTGATGTCACAATACAAATCACTATGGTGACACTGAAAATTTTTCTTACGATGGATTTTATTGCTTTGTGAAATCGAGCCCTGGACACTATTGGTAATTGTCAAAGACCAGTATTCTCATTTGGTGTATACCAACATAAGCATAAAATAACAAATCTGTAAAACAATTTTACTTAAATTTGGTCATTGGAGTTGCAAGAGATTAACGAAAGAAAAAACACACTTGCTGCACAAATTTGTGTGCTTTCATCAGATTAAAAAGGTTTCAGCTATAGGCCTAAAGTATTTTAATATTTGCGTAAGAACTTACCTCTTTCTCACAAACTACATTACTTCAGAGGGAACCGTTTCAGACAATGTTTTATACTATCAGCAGCTCTCCATTGCTCATTACCAAGTAATTTTTTGTCAAGCCAAAATACAAGTCACAAAACACAAGTCAGTAAAAATCTAAAATTAAAAAATACTGGCAATGGTTCCCACCTCTAATATCAACCTTGTTTGCAGTCATCAGAGCCCCTGCTGTCATTTTAAAATCCCCCTCCAGATTAATTCGGAGTTCCTGGTCCAACTCAGCCTCCCCAGTGTATTCCATAACACCACCACTAAGCACGCTGAGGCTATGTAAGGAAGCCTCACTTTGGGTGGCAGAGTTGATTCTTCCAGGGGGGTGGTAAGTGACTCGAGCATTGAGACCAATCTCTAAATCATCTACTCCAATCAAGTCACCCGCATGAAGCAGGAGACTCACTGATTGGAGGAAAGTGTCCTCTGGAAGGGCAGCAGTTCCATTCTGTAGACAAATTATTGTGTTCATTAAATCCGCAACAGGGGAAGAGGATACAATTTTATAAACCCTGTAAGCACAAAAACTTGCTAAGCACAGAAAAGTATTGCTTACTTCTTAATAATAATTTTAAAAGAATTTTATAAATAATTTTAAAAGAAGTTTTCACAGAGTGAAAAGTAAAAGATTTCCATCTAAATAAATCGTTTCAGTACCCACTGCTAAACAAACAATAGGATTCTAACTGCCTCTATCTAGAGACACTGCTCTAAAAATGCAAAGGTTGTGGGTTTGAATCCCACCCGAGTAATATGCCTGTGATTTTGTTTTCTTTTCACAGAGCTCAGGAAAGTACTGAGTAAACATCGGTGTATATGGGTTAAACCAAAACTAATATAAAATATTTACCTCATACAAGACCAGGCTAAACGGCAAATTCCTCGTAGCGTTGGCGGCGATGAAAAGTTCGTCGGTCTCCCCTACATGGACCGTCGCTGTGAAGTCACCAGTTGTCTGCGCCACACGCAGAGTGCGTGTGGTATTGTCTAAGGCCGGATAGCCCTCTATGCCGACTGCTTGTAGTTCCATGTGGGCGTACTGACCAATGTCCAGCAGATCGATGTCATGATCTGGGTCGTACAATGGAGGCAGGGTAACGGAAGTTCGACGAGTCTATAAAAATTTAAAAAGTTTTTAGATATTTGTTTTTGTATTATTTGGGAAACATTAAAATGTTAACATAATTTTCTTAAATTTGGTAAGACAAAAGTAACTCCTGTGCTAGCAGAGTGTTTCGTTGGCTTGCCTTCCCAGTTGGTACCTCCTCAGGTGTTGCCTCCCCCCTCTGGTGCCCGCTGATGTTACCTCCCTACCCTTGCCTACCTAGTTGTCTAGTTGTTGCCCGCCTGTTGTTGCCTCCGCTTATGCTGCCTCCTCATTGTTGCCTCTCCAGCTGGTACCTTTTTAGGTGTTGCCCCCCCCCCCCATTCCTCCCAACTTGTGCCTCCCTTTTTGATGCCTCATTTATCTTCCTTAGAGCACTGTTAACTATACTGATGTTGTGTGGCCATCTTCTTTACAAGAACTGTATCATGTAGAGCACCATCCACCATACAATTTCCCACTGAGCATAATAGGTGACCGTATTTACCAGCACAGGTCCTCTCTGCCGTCAATGGTTATTTTGCTATACTTAGAAACTACCTTGGAGGTTATTAGATAACTATTGCCCCGGTGTTTGCTTGACATCCATAAGTAGCTGAGCTTCATTATAGGACAGACTAAGACTTTTCTCTTACAACTTGCTGAGTTCCATGACAAACCAAACATAAAACGCAAGTACATTGGCAAATTTTCTGATACACTCCACTCTGCACATGCGGTTGCTATTAAAACCGCATTGAAACAAGCTGTGGTGTTTAGGAAGCATCGCAAGTAAGTGGTCTTTTTACAGTGGTATTTGCATTTGAGTGGAGAAAACCAATTAAACGCATGTTTAACCACTTGACCTTTGACCAAGTTATTTGGAAAGGGTCAACCGAGTATACCAAAATTTGTTTTTTAGATTCCCAGGGTCAGGTTTCTATTCACATCTAACACAAACCTTGTCCTTAAAATGAGTAGTTTTAGAGATAATTGACTTTAAAGATTGCTAATTACCACCTAATTTAAATATGCAAATTAGGTCATTTCTGGCTTGAAACTCTTGTCCGATTTTAGATATGTCATCTATAACCACCCAATAAACAATAATCAATTGGTATATTAGCGAAAGTTTGAGATTTATTAACAATTTTGTGAGTTTGGGTTTTTGGTCAAAAATCCAAAAAAATCTGTGATGCCGGCATGGGTCGATTTTTCAGATTTGGGGTGAAAAATTTTTCGTTGATTTTATGCTTTCAAATGATACAGAAGATACTACTGAAGACATTTTATCAGTGCAGACTTGGTATATTAGCGAAAGTTTGAGATTTATTAACAATTTTGTGAGTTTGGGTTTTTGGTCAAAAATCCAAAAAAATCTGTGATGCCGGCATGGGTCGATTTTTCAGATTTGGGGTGAAAAATTTTTCGTTGATTTTATGCTTTCAAATGATACAGAAGATACTACTGAAGACATTTTATCAGTGCAGACTTGGTATATTAGCGAAAGTTTGAGATTTATTAACAATTTTGTGAGTTTGGGTTTTTGGTCAAAAATCCAAAAAAATCTGTGATGCCGGCATGGGTCGATTTTTCAGATTGGGGTGAAAAATTTTTCGTTGATTTTATGCTTTCAAATGATACAGAAGATACTACTGAAGACATTTTATCAGTGCGGACTTGGTATATTAGCGAAAGTTTGAGATTTATTAACAATTTTGTGAGTTTGGGTTTTTGGTCAAAAATCCCAAAAAATCTGTGATGCCGGCATGGGTCGATTTTTCAGATTTGGGGTGAAAAATTTTTCGTTGATTTTATGCTTTCAAATGATACAGAAGATACTACTGAAGACATTTTATCAGTGCAGACTTGGTATATTAGCGAAAGTTTGAGATTTATTAACAATTTTGTGAGTTTGGGTTTTTAGTCAAAAATCCCAAAAAATCTGTGATGCCGGCATGGGTCGATTTTTCAGATTTGGGGTGAAAAATTTTTCGTTGATTTTATGCTTTCAAATGATACATAAGATACTACTGAAGACATTTTATCAGTGCGGACTTGGTATATTAGCGAAAGTTTGAGATTTATTAACAATTTTGTGAGTTTGGGTTTTTGGTCAAAAATCCCAAAAAATCTGTGATGCCGGCATGGGTCGATTTTTCAGATTTGGGGTGAAAAATTTTTCGTTGATTTTATGCTTTCAAATGATACAGAAGATACTACTGAAGACATTTTATCAGTGCGGACTTGGTATATTAGCGAAAGTTTGAGATTTATTAACAATTTTGTGAGTTTGGGTTTTTGGTCAAAAATCCCAAAAAATCTGTGATGCCGGCATGGGTCGATTTTTCAGATTTGGGGTGAAAAATTTTTCGTTGATTTTATGCTTTCAAATGATACAGAAGATACTACTGAAGACATTTTATCAGTGCAGACTTGGTATATTAGCGAAAGTTTGAGATTTATTAACAATTTTGTGAGTTTGGGTTTTTGGTCAAAAATCCCAAAAAATCTGTGATGCCGGCATGGGTCGATTTTTCAGATTTGGGGTGAAACAATTTTTCGTTGATTTTATGCTTTCAAATGATACATAAGATACTACTGAAGACATTTTATCAGTGCGGACTTGGTATATTAGCGAAAGTTTGAGATTTATTAACAATTTTGTGAGTTTGGGTTTTTGGTCAAAAATCCAAAAAATCTGTGATGCCGGCATGGGTCGATTTTTCAGACCTGGGGTGAAAATTTTTCGTTGATTTTATGCTTTCAAATGATACAGAAGATACTACTGAAGACATTTTATCAGTGCGGACTTGGTATATTAGCGAAAGTTTGAGATTTATTAACAATTTTGTGAGTTTGGGTTTTTAGTCAAAAATCCCAAAAAATCTGTGATGCCGGCATGGGTCGATTTTTCAGATTTGGGGTGAAAAATTTTTCGTTGATTTTATGCTTTCAAATGATACATAAGATACTACTGAAGACATTTTATCAGTGCAGACTTGGTATATTAGCGAAAGTTTGAGATTTATTAACAATTTTGTGAGTTTGGGTTTTTGGTCAAAAATCCCAAAAAATCTGTGATGCCGGCATGGGTCGATTTTTCAGATTTGGGGTGAAGAATTTTTCGTTGATTTTATGCTTTCAAATGATACATAAGATACTACTGAAGACATTTTATCAGTGCGGACTTGGTATATTAGCGAAAGTTTGAGATTTATTAACAATTTTGTGAGTTTGGGTTTTTGGTCAAAAATCCAAAAAAATCTGTGATGCCGGCATGGGTCGATTTTTCAGACCTGGGGTGAAAATTTTTTCGTTGATTTTATGCTTTCAAATGATACAGAAGATACTACTGAAGACATTTTATCAGTGCGGACTTGGTATATTAGCGAAAGTTTGAGATTTATTAACAATTTTGTGAGTTTGGGTTTTTAGTCAAAAATCCCAAAAAATCTGTGATGCCGGCATGGGTCGATTTTTCAGATTTGGGGTGAAAAATTTTTCGTTGATTTTATGCTTTCAAATGATACATAAGATACTACTGAAGACATTTTATCAGTGCAGACTTGGTATATTAGCGAAAGTTTGAGATTTATTAACAATTTTGTGAGTTTGGGTTTTTGGTCAAAAATCCCAAAAAATCTGTGATGCCGGCATGGGTCGATTTTTCAGATTTGGGGTGAAAAATTTTTCGTTGATTTTATGCTTTCAAATGATACAGAAGATACTACTGAAGACATTTTATCAGTGCGGACTTGGTATATTAGCGAAAGTTTGAGATTTATTAACAATTTTGTGAGTTTGGGTTTTTAGTCAAAAATCCCAAAAATTCTGTGATGCCGGCATGGGTCGATTTTTCAGATTTGGGGTGAAAAATTTTTCGTTGATTTTATGCTTTCAAATGATACATAAGATACTACTGAAGACATTTTATCAGTGCGGACTTGGTATATTAGCGAAAGTTTGAGATTTATTAACAATTTTGTGAGTTTGGGTTTTTGGTCAAAAATCCAAAAAAATCTGTGATGCCGGCATGGGTCGATTTTTCAGACCTGGGGTGAAAAATTTTTCGTTGATTTTATGCTTTCAAATGATACATAAGATACTACTGAAGACATTTTATCAGTGCGGACTTGGTATATTAGCGAAAGTTTGAGATTTATTAACAATTTTGTGAGTTTGGGTTTTTGGTCAAAAATCCAAAAAAATCTGTGATGCCGGCATGGGTCGATTTTTCAGATTTGGGGTGAAGAATTTTTCGTTGATTTTATGCTTTCAAATGATACATAAGATACTACTGAAGACATTTTATCAGTGCGGACTTGGTATATTAGCGAAAGTTTGAGATTTATTAACAATTTTGTGAGTTTGGGTTTTTGGTCAAAAATCCAAAAAATCTGTGATGCCGGCATGGGTCGATTTTTCAGACCTGGGGTGAAAATTTTTCGTTGATTTTATGCTTTCAAATGATACATAAGATACTACTGAAGACATTTTATCAGTGCGGACTTGGTATATTAGCGAAAGTTTGAGATTTATTAACAATTTTGTGAGTTTGGGTTTTTGGTCAAAAATCCAAAAAAATCTGTGATGCCGGCATGGGTCGATTTTTCAGACCTGGGGTGAAAATTTTTTCGTTGATTTTATGCTTTCAAATGATACAGAAGATACTACTGAAGACATTTTATCAGTGCGGACTTGGTATATTAGCGAAAGTTTGAGATTTATTAACAATTTTGTGAGTTTGGGTTTTTGGTCAAAAATCCAAAAAATTCTGTGATGCCGGCATGGGTCGATTTTTCAGATTTGGGGTGAAAAATTTTTCGTTGATTTTATGCTTTCAAATGATACATAAGATACTACTGAAGACATTTTATCAGTGCAGACTTGGTATATTAGCGAAAGTTTGAGATTTATTAACAATTTTGTGAGTTTGGGTTTTTGGTCAAAAATCCAAAAAATCTGTGATGCCGGCATGGGTCGATTTTTCAGATTTGGGGTGAAAATTTTTCGTTGATTTTATGCTTTCAAATGATACATAAGATACTACTGAAGACATTTTATCAGTGCGGACTTGGTATATTAGCGAAAGTTTGAGATTTATTAACAATTTTGTGAGTTTGGGTTTTTGGTCAAAAATCCCAAAAAATCTGTGATGCCGGCATGGGTCGATTTTTCAGACCTGGGGTGAAAATTTTTCGTTGATTTTATGCTTTCAAATGATACATAAGATACTACTGAAGACATTTTATCAGTGCGGACTTGGTATATTAGCGAAAGTTTGAGATTTATTAACAATTTTGTGAGTTTGGGTTTTTGGTCAAAAATCCAAAAAAATCTGTGATGCCGGCATGGGTCGATTTTTCAGACCTGGGGTGAAAATTTTTCGTTGATTTTATGCTTTCAAATGATACATAAGATACTACTGAAGACATTTTATCAGTGCGGACTTGGTATATTAGCGAAAGTTTGAGATTTATTAACAATTTTGTGAGTTTGGGTTTTTGGTCAAAAATCCCAAAAAATCTGTGATGCCGGCATGGGTCGATTTTTCAGATTCGGGGTGAAAAATTTTTCGTTGATTTTATGCTTTCAAATGATACATAAGATACTACTGAAGACATTTTATCAGTGCAGACTTGGTATATTAGCGAAAGTTTGAGATTTATTAACAATTTTGTGAGTTTGGGTTTTTGGTCAAAAATCCAAAAAATTCTGTGATGCCGGCATGGGTCGATTTTTCAGATTTGGGGTGAAAATTTTTCGTTGATTTTATGCTTTCAAATGATACATAAGATACTACTGAAGACATTTTATCAGTGCGGACTTGGTATATTAGCGAAAGTTTGAGATTTATTAACAATTTTGTGAGTTTGGGTTTTTGGTCAAAAATCCAAAAAATCTGTGATGCCGGCATGGGTCGATTTTTCAGACTTGGGGTGAAAATTTTTCGTTGATTTTATGCTTTCAAATGATACATAAGATACTACTGAAGACATTTTATCAGTGCGGACTTGGTATATTAGCGAAAGTTTGAGATTTATTAACAATTTTGTGAGTTTGGGTTTTTGGTCAAAAATCCAAAAAAACCCGGCATGGGTAGATTTTTCAGATTTGGGGTGAAAAATTTTTCGTTGATTTTATGCTTTCAAATGATACATAAGATACTACTGAAGACATTTTATCAGTGCGGACTTGGTATATTAGCGAAAGTTTGAGATTTATTAACAATTTTGTGAGTTTGGGTTTTTGGTCAAAAATCCAAAAAATCTGTGATGCCGGCATGGGTCGATTTTTCAGACCTGGGGTGAAAAATTTTTCGTTGATTTTATGCTTTCAAATGATACATAAGATACTACTGAAGACATTTTATCAGTGCGGACTTGGTATATTAGCGAAAGTTTGAGATTTATTAACAATTTTGTGAGTTTGGGTTTTTGGTCAAAAATCCAAAAAAATCTGTGATGCCGGCATGGGTCGATTTTTCAGATTTGGGTGAAAATTTTTCGTTGATTTTATGCTTTCAAATGATACATAAGATACTACTGAAGACATTTTATCAGTGCGGACTTGGTATATTAGCGAAAGTTTGAGATTTATTAACAATTTTGTGAGTTTGGGTTTTTGGTCAAAAATCCAAAAAATCTGTGATGCCGGCATGGGTCGATTTTTCAGATTTGGGGTGAAAAATTTTTCGTTGATTTTATGCTTTCAAATGATACATAAGATACTACTGAAGACATTTTATCAGTGCGGACTTGGTATATTAGCGAAAGTTTGAGATTTATTAACAATTTTGTGAGTTTGGGTTTTTGGTCAAAAATCCAAAAAATCTGTGATGCCGGCATGGGTCGATTTTTCAGATTTGGGGTGAAAATTTTTCGTTGATTTTATGCTTTCAAATGATACAAAAGATACTACTGAAGACATTTTATCAGTGCGGACTTGGTATATTAGCGAAAGTTTGAGATTTATTAAGAATTTTGTGAGTTTGGGTTTTTGGTCAACAATCCAAAAAAAATCTGTGATGCCGGCATGGGTTGTTTTTTCAGATTTGGGGTGAAAATTTTTCGTTGATTTTATGCTTTCAAATGATACATAAGATACTACTGAAGACATTTTATCAGTGCAGACTTGGTATATTAGCGAAAGTTTGAGATTTATTAACAATTTTGTGAGTTTGGGTTTTTGGTCAAAAATCCAAAAAACTCTGTGATGCCGGCATGGGTCGATTTTTCAGACCTGGGGTGAAAATTTTTTCGTTGATTTTATGCTTTCAAATGATACATAAGATACTACTGAAGACATTTTATCAGTGCAGACTTGGTATATTAGCGAAAGTTTGAGATTTATTAACAATTTTGTGAGTTTGGGTTTTTGGTCAAAAATCCCAAAAAATCTGTGATGCCGGCATGGGTCGATTTTTCAGATCTGGGGTGAAAATTTTTCGTTGATTTTATGCTTTCAAATGATACATAAGATACTACTGAAGACATTTTATCAGTGCGGACTTGGTATATTAGCGAAAGTTTGAGATTTATTAACAATTTTGTGAGTTTGGGTTTTTGGTCAAAAATCCAAAAAAATCTGTGATGCCGGCATGGGTCGATTTTTCAGACCTGGGGTGAAAATTTTTCGTTGATTTTATGCTTTCAAATGATACATAAGATACTACTGAAGACATTTTATCAGTGCAGACTTGGTATATTAGCGAAAGTTTGAGACTTATAAACAATTTTGTGAGTTTGGGTTTTTGGTCAAAAATCCAAAAAATCTGTGATGCCGGCATGGGTCGATTTTTCAGACCTGGGGTGAAAAATTTTTCGTTGATTTTATGCTTTCAAATGATACATAAGATACTACTGAAGACATTTTATCAGTGCGGACTTGGTATATTAGCGAAAGTTTGAGATTTATTAACAATTTTGTGAGTTTGGGTTTTTGGTCAAAAATCCAAAAAAATCTGTGATGCCGGCATGGGTCGATTTTTCAGATTTGGGGTGAAAAATTTTTCGTTGATTTTATGCTTTCAAATGATACATAAGATACTACTGAAGACATTTTATCAGTGCGGACTTGGTATATTAGCGAAAGTTTGAGATTTATTAACAATTTTGTGAGTTTGGGTTTTTGGTCAAAAATCCCAAAAAATCTGTGATGCCGGCATGGGTCGATTTTTCAGACCTGGGGTGAAAAATTTTTCGTTGATTTTATGCTTTCAAATGATACATAAGATACTACTGAAGACATTTTATCAGTGCAGACTTGGTATATTAGCGAAAGTTTGAGATTTATTAACAATTTTGTGAGTTTGGGTTTTTGGTCAAAAATCCCAAAAAATCTGTGATGCCGGCATGGGTCGATTTTTCAGATTTGGGGTGAAAATTTTTCGTTGATTTTATGCTTTCAAATGATACATAAGATACTACTGAAGACATTTTATCAGTGCGGACTTGGTATATTAGCGAAAGTTTGAGATTTATTAACAATTTTGTGAGTTTGGGTTTTTGGTCAAAAATCCAAAAAATTCTGTGATGCCGGCATGGGTCGATTTTTCAGACCTGGGGTGAAAAATTTTTCGTTGATTTTATGCTTTCAAATGATACATAAGATACTACTGAAGACATTTTATCAGTGCGGACTTGGTATATTAGCGAAAGTTTGAGATTTATTAACAATTTTGTGAGTTTGGGTTTTTAGTCAAAAATCCAAAAAATCTGTGATGCCGGCATGGGTCGATTTTTCAGACCTGGGGTGAAAAATTTTTCGTTGATTTTATGCTTTCAAATGATACATAAGATACTACTGAAGACATTTTATCAGTGCGGACTTGGTATATTAGCGAAAGTTTGAGATTTATTAACAATTTTGTGAGTTTGGGTTTTTGGTCAAAAATCCAAAAAATCTGTGATGCCGGCATGGGTCGATTTTTCAGATTCTGGGGTGAAAATTTTTCGTTGATTTTATGCTTTCAAATGATACATAAGATACTACTGAAGACATTTTATCAGTGCGGACTTGGTATATTAGCGAAAGTTTGAGATTTATTAACAATTTTGTGAGTTTGGGTTTTTGGTCAAAAATCCAAAAAATCTGTGATGCCGGCATGGGTCGATTTTTCAGATCTGGGGTGAAAAATTTTTCGTTGATTTTATGCTTTCAAATGATACATAAGATACTACTGAAGACATTTTATCAGTGCGGACTTGGTATATTAGCGAAAGTTTGAGATTTATTAACAATTTTGTGAGTTTGGGTTTTTGGTCAAAAATCCAAAAAATCTGTGATGCCGGCATGGGTCGATTTTTCAGACTTGGGGTGAAAATTTTTCGTTGATTTTATGCTTTCAAATGATACATAAGATACTACTGAAGACATTTTATCAGTGCGGACTTGGTATATTAGCGAAAGTTTGAGATTTATTAACAATTTTGTGAGTTTGGGTTTTTGGTCAAAAATCCCAAAAAATCTGTGATGCCGGCATGGGTCGATTTTTCAGACCTGGGGTGAAAAATTTTTCGTTGATTTTATGCTTTCAAATGATACATAAGATACTACTGAAGACATTTTATCAGTGCAGACTTGGTATATTAGCGAAAGTTTGAGATTTATTAACAATTTTGTGAGTTTGGGTTTTTGGTCAAAAATCCAAAAAAATCTGTGATGCCGGCATGGGTCGATTTTTCAGACCTGGGGTGAAAATTTTTTCGTTGATTTTATGCTTTCAAATGATACATAAGATACTACTGAAGACATTTTATCAGTGCGGACTTGGTATATTAGCGAAAGTTTGAGATTTATTAACAATTTTGTGAGTTTGGGTTTTTGGTCAAAAATCCAAAAAATCTGTGATGCCGGCATGGGTCGATTTTTCAGATTTGGGGTGAAAAATTTTTCGTTGATTTTATGCTTTCAAATGATACATAAGATACTACTGAAGACATTTTATCAGTGCGGACTTGGTATATTAGCGAAAGTTTGAGATTTATTAACAATTTTGTGAGTTTGGGTTTTTGGTCAAAAATCCAAAAAAATCTGTGATGCCGGCATGGGTCGATTTTTCAGACCTGGGGTGAAAAATTTTTCGTTGATTTTATGCTTTCAAATGATACATAAGATACTACTGAAGACATTTTATCAGTGCAGACTTGGTATATTAGCGAAAGTTTGAGATTTATTAACAATTTTGTGAGTTTGGGTTTTTGGTCAAAAATCCCAAAAAATCTGTGATGCCGGCATGGGTCGATTTTTCAGATTCGGGTGAAAATTTTTCGTTGATTTTATGCTTTCAAATGATACATAAGATACTACTGAAGACATTTTATCAGTGCGGACTTGGTATATTAGCGAAAGTTTGAGATTTATTAACAATTTTGTGAGTTTGGGTTTTTGGTCAAAAATCCAAAAAAATCTGTGATGCCGGCATGGGTCGATTTTTCAGATTCGGGGTGAAACATTTTTCGTTGATTTTATGCTTTCAAATGATACATAAGATACTACTGAAGACATTTTATCAGTGCGGACTTGGTATATTAGCGAAAGTTTGAGATTTATTAACATTTTTGTGAGTTTGGGTTTTTGGTCAAAAATCCAAAAAATCTGTGATGCCGGCATGGGTCGATTTTTCAGACCTGGGGTGAAAAATTTTTCGTTGATTTTATGCTTTCAAATGATACATAAGATACTACTGAAGACATTTTATCAGTGCGGACTTGGTATATTAGCGAAAGTTTGAGATTTATTAACAATTTTGTGAGTTTGGGTTTTTGGTCAAAAATCCAAAAAAATCTGTGATGCCGGCATGGGTCGATTTTTCAGATTGGGGTGAAAATTTTTCGTTGATTTTATGCTTTCAAATGATACATAAGATACTACTGAAGACATTTTATCAGTGCAGACTTGGTATATTAGCGAAAGTTTGAGATTTATTAACAATTTTGTGAGTTTGGGTTTTTGGTCAAAAATCCAAAAAATCTGTGATGCCGGCATGGGTCGATTTTTCAGATTTGGGGTGAAAATTTTTCGTTGATTTTATGCTTTCAAATGATACATAAGATACTACTGAAGACATTTTATCAGTGCGGACTTGGTATATTAGCGAAAGTTTGAGATTTATTAACAATTTTGTGAGTTTGGGTTTTTGGTCAAAAATCCCAAAAAATCTGTGATGCCGGCATGGGTCGATTTTTCAGATTTGGGGTGAAAAATTTTTCGTTGATTTTATGCTTTCAAATGATACAGAAGATACTACTGAAGACATTTTATCAGTGCGGACTTGGTATATTAGCGAAAGTTTGAGATTTATTAAGAATTTTGAGACTTTGAGTTTTTGGTCAAAAATCTCCCAAAAATTTATATTACTGGAACATAAAAGTGATAAATGCATTGTATGCATAACAATACGGGGAAACATGAAAGGGTGGGATAAGAGAGCATGCAAGCTGCATCAGGATGCAACAAACAATGGATAGTGCTGGGCGAATAGTGAAATTTTGATATTTGGATACCGCTGGCCAACTATCAGAAATTAACTGGATATTCAAATATTTTTTTCGTCGCTAGAGGGCGCTATTAAAAACAAAAAAATTTAATATTAAAAAAAAAATTTTGCTGCTAGAGGGCGCTGTTCGTTTGTGAATGAGATCTTATGGGCGGATTGATATTAGTTTTAGACAGTGTCACTCGGTTCATTCATAAAAATAACCGGATCTAATTTAAAGATGGCAATTTGCTTTTTCTTTTGATCGTGATTGACTCTACGTGAAGGAAAACTTTCGTAAACTTTGAACAAATTACGTCAGAAATGTCATTCTTTTAACTCTTCACGGAGGTGAGCATAGTTAAATACTTAATTTATGCTGTTTTATGCTGTCTTAATAGAAGTTTCATAAGGATTCAGACAAAACATTCCTATCAGTTGTCGCCCGACGTCCGCGGATATTCGGATATTAAAAGAATATACCTGTGAATGTTGAGTATTGAAGCGGTTGTAGACCTTCAGCCTCTTGTGTCCATCATCTCCAGTCTGCTTCAGATAGATGGTTCCAGAGGCGCCATGCTCATTGACCCCTGACCCTCCTCTAGCCTCAAATTCACCATCGAATCTGTTCTCATCGACGTAGACTGAGAGACGGCCTCCCCCTCCGCCTCCGGCATTGTTCCCATTTCCTCCATTTACCTACAAAAAAACAATACAAAAAATCAAATCAAATAGTGGTAAGACATCTGCTCGAGCATTTCAAAGGCAATGGGTTGGAATCCCAACCCCAATTGATTTGCATGTAGGTTTCTTTGTCACAGAATTCGGGAAGGTACTGAGTATACAATGCTTCACAGGAACACTATTGGTAATTACTCAAAATAATATTTAGCATAAAAATTTACTTTGTAACTAGCAATGGAGAGCTGTAGTATAAAACATTGGAGAAATAACTCCCTCTGTTCGAAGTAACATATTTTTTAAAGGGGTAATTTCTCACTCAAACAATCAAAGACTTCAGGCCTTATGAGGCCTTTTATTATGCAACTTAAAGCACACAAAGTTGTGCAACAAGGGTTTTTTCTTTTATTTTCTTCTTGCAGTTTCGGTGACCAATTGAGCATAAATTTTCACAGATTTGTTATTTTATGCATATCCAGAAATTACCTCTTTTCGAGGGAGCTGTTTTCACAATGTTTGATACTTCCAACAGCTCTCCATTGCTTGTTACAAGAAAGTTGTTATGTCAACAATTATTTTGAGTTATTACAAATAGTGTTCAGTACTTTTAAGCAGTGCCATGAAACTGGGCCAAGGGTCAATAAAACAAACCTGAAATTCTCCAGAACCATCAATCTCATTCGCAGAGATAAGAATACTCCCTCCGCTTCCGCCACCACTCAAAGCCGCATTCCCATCTTCACCGTTTGCCCGAACAGTGCCCTCAACCCTCAGCCACTGGCTAACATTCATCCACAAAATTCCACCTCCGGCACCACCCGAAAGCCCCCCTCCACTCCCAAATTCAGCCGGGGTGGTGAAGGAGCCATAACTGGGAGGGGACCGTTGACTGGATGAGGTGCAGCCCCCTTCACCTCCGTGTGTTGCACCGGTGCCGATGTTCGGGTACGGATAACTTGGACCTTGGTAGAAAAAACCCGCACCTGGGCCTTCTGAAAGATAAGAGGGAAAATTCTCAATCCAATTTGATCTTTATTGCTATGAAATTTGTTGACTACATAATGGGACTACTACTTTGGCATAGTGGATCAAGGGGACTTCTCGTAATTAAGTTCACTGCTGCCGAGCGAGCTCTTCATTGGTCTCAAAGTTTGGACTAGCCTGCTCTCAGGAGATGAGGAGTAAAAACAAAATATAACAAGTTTGTCAAATATACTTACCACTTCCAGCAAACCCCTCCCCATTCAAGCTGATAAACCCTTTGGAATCCACAATCACCACGTCAGCAACGATGTTGAGATTGGTGGATATCAACTCCCCACCGCCGTACACCTGAACAAAGGTGCCCTCGATGGTGCGCCGCTCCCGGCCATTCTTGACCACCATCGTGCCGTGATTGCGAATGTTGATGGCATTGAAGTTAAGGGTCTCCGTCGATTCCCCGTCGATGTTGATCATTTCATGCATGAGCAGAGTACCTATGAAGTTGAATGAATATTATTAAGGATCTACATTGGCTACCAATACGGGCTAGAATTGATTTTAAAGTTTTGGTTCTGACTTATCAATGTATCCATGGTATTGCCCCTGTTTATCTTCAAAGCTTGGTTCAGGAGTACAAAACAACCAGGAATCTGCGATCTTCAAATAAATCCCTTCTGACCCCCCCAGTTATCAAAACCAAGTCGTACGGTTCCCGCTCTTTCCAATATGCAGCAGTTCAGTTATGGAACAGTCTTCCAGGGGTTGTTAAACAGGCTGAGACATCAGAACAATTCAAAACCCGGTTGAAAACATATCTGTTTACTTTGTACAATAATTGTTGATTTCCTTTTACAGCACATAGGGACCTCACGGTGATATGCGCTATATAAGAATGGTTTTATTATTATTATTATTATTATTATTATTATTATTATTATTATTATTATTTTTATTATTATTATTATGCAAGACAATTTTGTTGTATTCAAATATTTTTGAAATATTTTCTGACTCAGTTGGTTGAGCGCCTGCAATTTAATCCGGAAAATAGAATTAGCTGTTGCAATTAGTTTACCAACCACAAGGACCGAGGGTACAAATGCAAAAAATAGTGAGTAGTGACTTTAAAGCCATTGGACCCTTTCGGTAAACAGTGTTATCCAAGGCCCACACTTTGTGTACCATAACTTCTATATAAAATAACAAACCTGTGAAAATTTAGGCTCAAGCGGTCATCGGAGTCGAGAGAAAACAACGGAAAAACCCACCCTTGTTTCCGCGCGTTTCGCCGTGTCATGACACGTGTTTCAAATAAATCCGTAATTCTCGTGAACGAGAATTTATATTGTTTTGCTGTTTTCTCAAAAAGTAAAGCATTTCATGGAATAATATTTCAAGAGAAGTCTTTCACCATTGCCTTCTGTAAACCCTGTAAGTTATTTGTAAATCTGTGAACTTTTTTTTTTTTTCTAAACCGAAAGGGTCCAATGGCTTTAATGAAAATGAGCAAAAATTACTTGTGACTTGACATGAGCAAAGATGACTCAAAACATTGCTGGTTGACCTCAGAACACGGATGACAGGTCGAACCTCATTTCAATCGGGCGTTTCAAATCCTGGACTTCTGACTGTTGACTATGCGAATCGAAATCCTTGAATAGCATATTTTGTCAGATACTGTGCGCTTGACAAGTGCTGTTTATTATTGTTAATATTACTTCAACTTAACTTGACTTGAGAAAAAATAACTTGGGTATAACAATGATCACTCTAGTAAATTTTTCTTTATTCAACCCAAAATTATTTCCAGTTTCTATGGTCTCTTCACGACATGAATCAGCTCAACTCACCTCCATCTGCGACAGTAACATTCTCCGCATTTTCCAGAACGCCCTCAACGTTAACCCTCACACCAGCAACCTTAAGCTCACCATGGAGTGTTGCCGACCCTCCACGATACACATCCACATCCATGGGAAAATGCGCACGAGACGCGTAAAAGGTCTGGTTGAAACCAATCAGCATCTTGCCCGTGCGATCCCCTGATATCGACCCGATTCTAACACTGAGTGAGTCGTGGTGTTGTTCGGGGTCCAAGTACGCTATCTGAGCGCCGCCGTAGATGTGTAGCTCGTCCAGAATAATGTCTTCGGTGAAATTGTGGCTGGGCTCATTTCGCACGACGTCAATCTGAGCACGCTCAGTAGGCATCAACCAGAGGATAGTGGACACACTTGCATAGTCTGCGAAACCGTCTGTGATGTTACGACCCTTGTCGCGGGGTGATCGCCCCCGATTGTTGATGTAGAGTGTACGATTAGTGAGAGGCTCGGTGACGTTGGAATCATGGGTGATGCGCGCCTCGTCACTGGTTGCATCTAGAAGCACGGTACCATTTAGTGGTTGGAGTTTGTGTAAGTAGATTGTCCCAGGACCACCTGGTTCAAAGTTGCTGCTCCCTCCAACAGCTTCAAAATCACCTGCAAATTTTCAATAACCAAAATTAATTTGGCTCTTAAAGAGACCATTCATTTCCATAGAATCATCACAAAATGTCGATTTTTAACATAATTTTTCAGTAAAATGTCTATAAAAGTAACACAAAACATTTGATTGTTTTAGTTTCAGACGCTAAAACACTTTGTTTGAGAAACATTCAACAATTTCAATTTAGGACATGTATAGCCTTCACTTTGACCGTTTTGGTGAAATCTTTATTGCCTGCAACTGAGACTCGAACCCACACTCTCCTGAATAGGAACACCAGAGCTCAAGTCCGGTACTCTTAACAGCATGGCAATGACACATGACTTTTAGCTTTGCCCAACACACAAATGTATCAACAAAGTGTACCTACCAATAAAGTGGTTGTTCGTGTAGTAGACAGCTATTCTACCACCAGCTCCTCCTCCCCCTGGAGAACTAAGAGTACCAGAGTAGCCGCCTCCTCCTGAAGCATCTATGATTCCATCTCCATCTAAGGTCTCAGTCTCAATCCAGATGCTGCCTCCACTGCCTCCTCCAGCGCCTGGCGAGCGATGATCGCCACCTTCAAAGGAGACCAAAGCAAAGGTTCAAATCTTAAGACACTCTACACCTTTGGTAAATGTCAAAGTCCAATCTTCTCAATGGGAGACTTTCTGGGACGATAGAGGGCAGCAGACTTACCGGGTAAATCCATTGTTCTCAGAATTATGCGCATGTTCAGAACTACGTAAACAATGGAAATTTACCCGGTATGTCTGCTGCCACCTAGCGTTGAAAAGTCTCCTATTGGTGTATTTCAATAAAATAACAAACCTCTGAAAATTTGAACTCAATTGGCCGTCGAAGTTGCGAGATAATAATGAAAGAAAAAACAACCTTGTCACATGAAGTTGTGTACTTTCAGATGCTTGATTTCAGGACCACAAAATCTAATTCTGAGGTCTCAAAATCAAATTCAAATATTTTAGTGGAAAATTACTTCTTTCTCGAAAACTCGTTCAGATGGAGCCGTTTCTCACAATAGTAAGTTTTTTGCTAATAATTATTTTGAGTAATTACCAATAGTGTCCAGTGCCTTTAAATAATAAGGCCCTATTTTATAAATTTGTTCAGCACAAAAAAAACCTCTTACATAGCATAGAAAAATACGAGATTGCAGAAACTGGTTACCATCAGCCAAAATAGATTATAATGTGAGACTGTTCAGACTGGTTCCCTGCTAATTTTGCTCAACATGCCTCAATTTTGTCTGCAATCTTTTGCTCAGACCAACTCATTTTTTCCCTACCATATTTTGTCTCAGACCGACTCAACATTTTCCTTGCAAACTTCTGCCGAGCCTGACTCAACTTTTCCCCTGCAAATCATGCCAGGTGGTGGTCGAACCATACAGGACCCCACCTTTGGTACCGCACCGCCAAGACCCTGCTGGATTAAAATGGCTGGTTTTTCCACCATCATTCCCTCGTTAAAAATTATAACACCCCTTACAAGTATTCTGCCTGCTCATTGGTTTAGAGCGCGTCACATGACATGTCTTAGTTTTGCTAGACGACAGCCGTGTGATAGTGCGTCGGTTTGCTGTGCGCTAGTCCGAAGACTAGCACACGGTGTGCAGTACCCAGACGTCCGTTGCGTGTACGAGGATGATAGATTAATAGTCTGTAACCATTTCGGATTGCACGACACTTTACATGCAGCACAGTAAAAGGTTTTGCAATCTGTATTCGCATTGTCCGTGGATTGTAGCATTCAGGTCTGTAACTGTAATATTACAGTATTTAGAAATGTTTGGGATGTTATAAAACAAATATTTACTGCTTATACTCGTGCAATGGTTAAAACTATCACTCCCTCGGTGATCCCCGTAGCGTTCTATTTTCCCTCGGCTTCGCCTCGGGAAAAAAGAACGCTCCGGGGATCACCTCGGGAGTCATAGTTTTAACCATAGCACTCGAAGCAGTCAACATTTGTATATTACACACTCCCCCTACCTGCAGCAATCAGAGTTCCATCAATTGTTAAGATCCCCGTCACATTCATGAACACTCTGCCGGCACCTGATCCTCCCAGATGAGGATATGTCGATTGACCTCCATCTGACCCGAAGAGGTCAGGGGTCAAGAATGATCCATAGGGTATGCCGACGCGTGGCTGGTTTTGACCTTGACCCCCTGTGCTGGCGTGACCTGCACCCGATGAGCCAGGGCTGCCTTTCAGTCCTGAGCCATTGCCTAGAAAAAATGTTAATAAAACAAAACAAATTTTTTTTAAAGCCATTATACACTTTCGGTACAGAAAAAAAAGAAAAAAGTTCACAGATTTACAAATAATTTACAGGGTTTACACAAGGTAATGGTGAAAGACTTCTCTAAAAATATTGTTCCATGAAATGCTTCACTTTTTGAGAAAACATTAAAACAATATCAATTCTCGATAGCGAGAATTACGGATTTATTTTAACCACATGTCATGACACGGCGAAACGCGCGGAAACAAGAGTGGGTTTTCCCGTTATTTTCTTCCGACTCCGATAACCGATTGAGCCTAAATTTTCACAGGTTTGTTATTTTATATATAAGTTGTGATACACGAAGTGTGGGACTTGGACAAAACTGTTTACCGAAAGTGTATAATGGCTTTAAGGGAAGGAACTGATGGTTAAGTGTGTTCTTCACCTTATCGAGAACTATATTGACTGGTAATAGACAATAGACGGATTGCCCATGACGTCATTGACCACCATCGATGATGAAACCTGCGCAAGTGAAAAAGCTATTTTTTGCTGACAGTTATGCGAGCGCACACGTGTGTACTATTCCATTGTTTATCATCAAACATGGTGGTCAATGACGCCTTTTTGCAATCCATCTATACAAGTCTTGCGTGAATTTGAACAATTTGGCGACAAAAGAGTTTCCAAGTACATCATTTAATAAATGCACTTGTATCATTACAAAACCCACAATACCCACAAGACTTGCGCAATGGGTAAAACCCAGGTCAAAATTCCAGTTGAACCTAGTTAACTGGGGTCAACTGGTTCAACTGGAAAGTGACCAAACTCGTCCATTTTCCATATTAACCAACTGGTTTGGACTAGGTTTAACTGTGTTCAACTAGGTTGAAATTATAAAGAAGTTGGTTTCTGTCCATTTTCCATATTAAACCAACTGGTTTTAACTGTGTTTAACTAGTTTATCAACTTGTTTATCCAGTTAAACCCAGTTTAACTAAGTTTAACTAGGTTCAACTGGAATTTCGACCTGGTAAGTGGATTCACAACAAGATTCCTTTTACCTATTGTCTGTTCATGCTGTAAGGATGTCTCAAAGCCTATGGATAGAGTAGCTGAGGGTTCAACGCTCACGTTGACAAAGTGAAGACTCAGATCACTAGACTTGAGCTGTGAAGAGAAGCATATAAAACATCAACATACTTAAAGGAACACGTTGCCTTGTATCGGACGAGTTGGTCTATAACCGTTTTTTATAAAATGCATATGGTTGGAAAGACGTTTTAAAAGTAGAATACAATGATCCACACAAGTTTGCCTCAAAATTGCGTGGTTTTCATTTTACTGCGCGAACTAACACGGTCGGCCATTTATGGGAGTCAAAAATTTGACTCCCATAAATGGCCGACCGTGTTAGTCGACGAGGTAAAAGGTAAACCGTGCAGTTTCGAGGCATGTTTGTGTGGATCATTGTATTCTACTTTTACAACATCTTTCTACCCATATACATTATATAAAAAACAGTTACAAACGCTTTTCACAGACCAACTCGACCGATCCAAGGCAACGTGTTCCTTTAATCATGTTCCAGGCAAACAGTCTCCAGGAAGTTCAAACGTACATATTTAAAAAGACCCCTTGCATTATGATGTAAAAAGCCCAAACAGCGCCTACACTGCGGTCAAAGGAAGATCTACCATTGGCTGAAACTTGTTTGCCGCGTGTCACGACCTTGTGTCGTGTCATGGCCTAGTGGTTAAGAGCACCGGACTCAAGCTCTGGTGTTTGATCAGCAGAGTGTGGGTTCGAGTCTCAATCGTGACACTTGTGTGTCCTTAAACAAGACACATAACCACGAATTGCTTTGTAAAGTTGGGGAGATAGTGCTTTCTGCTCTACCAGCCAGGCTTCTGATTGGATGATACCCAAGCCTACATCTGTATGGATTGTTAAGGGTTTAGGTGGCAACGGCCCCTGGAAAAATAGTTGATGTGGCATTCATCAGGCTTTTTGTCTGGCGTGTTTCCATATTGACCTCAGAGATGGTGGCCAGTGCAAGGGTCTATTGCTCAAATACATTTTCTTGGGGACAGTGCATGGCGCTGTTAGATCTGTTGTGCTTTGTAGGAGCCAGTTCGATTGGCACCATGGTTAACCCAAAGTTGACTATTTTGACTTGAACTCAGGCTGGTCAACTATTGGTTGACTACTGTGGTCGACCATTTGGAACCAGCCTCGTGATCATGGTTTCTTCACTGGTCCCAAAAGCCTAGTCCATGCTAACATTTGTAAAGCGCAGAGGGGAACCAGTGACACTAAAGTGAAAACGTGGAAGGCAATGGAGTGTTGAATACTGTGGTACAAATGGTTGACTTGGCTTCTAAAACAAGTTGTTAAATAATGTTGCTGGTCAGTAGTCGACTAAATGTGCGCTCTTAGCAATGCTCGATGCGGCACAAAGCGACAACCCAAGTTGCCCATAAAGATGATCGGGAAACTATTATCTATACTCTTCCAAAGATTTTAACTTCTTTTTAATACAATAAACCCACCAAAGCTCCACTTCGGACATTGAGCGTGGTTCCCTCCAGAGTGACAGTCCCTTTCTGGTTATCATTGATGTACAGAGAGCCAAAGGTTTTAATGTCCAGGTGACCGATGTGGTTTTGGTCGCCCCCTTCATACTCCAGGAATACATTGCAGCCAGAGCTGATTGTGAACCTCTCCATGCTGTGAAGACTCCCTGTGTATCAGAAACATAAAGAGCATTAAACCAATGCTTGTACCACGAAGTGATCTATCACACAGTTAAAATATGTTGGAGAAAAATCTATTTTTCAAACTGCTGTTTCGGAGTCTGAGGATTATTTTTATTTTTGTTTAAACTGACTACTGTATAAAAAATAAAACTGTGATTTGAATCCCGCACATCGGCGTATGCTAACACACATCGGCATTACATGTGTTGTGTAACGCATGTAAAAGAACTCAGTGCACTTATCGAAAAGAG
Organism: Asterias rubens; assembly: GCF_902459465.1. Classification (NCBI taxonomy): domain Eukaryota; kingdom Metazoa; phylum Echinodermata; class Asteroidea; order Forcipulatida; family Asteriidae; genus Asterias; species Asterias rubens. The sequence continues at coordinate 5,519,630 of NC_047077.1, forward strand.
AAGGGGTTCGCCCCGGTGTTCCTGGTTGTGGCTGCTTAATGCGCCTTAGCACCTTGTAAACCCTTATAAGGTGCTAAATAATTGGGTCTCAGAATTCATCACTGCAATTACCTATCTTTCTGAAAGTTTGTATACATGTATACTCAGCGCCTTGAGTACCTTGTTTGGTAGATACGTGCGCTATATAAGACTTCGATATTATTATTATTATTATTATTATTATGGTAAAGCCAAAATTAATACCCTCATGAAGTCTTACCATCTATGGCTATTTCTACATTCTTGCAATCAAGAATGGTTGGAAGCGTTGCAGAAGAGCCATCCAGTGCCAGTAGAGAGAAGGGCATCAGGGCACGAGGCATCGTGGCATTCAGATCCTGGCCTCGGAATAGAGTCAGCTGACCGCTTCGATCACCGCCGACTGCGTGAGCGATTAGCTCTGAACGATGGGCCCTCATGTTTATCAATGCGAGTGACCCTTGACCTCTGATGATGACCTTTACGACAAACCATATGAAAGGTTTTAAACAAAATTGGTAGGGCTGGCAGGACAGTCACAGAGTATTCGGGTTTTGTGTGATCAACCATATACATAGTGAAAAATACCAAACCTGTGATAATTAGCACTTAAACCCATGTGTGAATCAGGAAAAATTAGTGAAAACGCGTGGACAATTTTCAGCTAGAGTATATAAATTAATTTCAGAGGGCAAAATTTCCCAGGAAATGAGGTTCTAATATGAACCTCATATAATCAGTAAACTTGCGCACCAAAATTAAACAACGATGTTCTTTCCTTACCAATCCTGAATTATTACCTTTTTATTAAAAGTGGAGCCTTGTAAACATTTTAAGAGGTCCCGAAATCTGACATTTATATCAATGGTTAGGCTAATTAAAAAAATACCGGTCGATCGCCCCCTCCCTCATCCTTTTTTCCAGATCCTTTGTTGAACTATTTTTTATTCTATTCTTTTCTTTTCAAAAAAGACAAACTTTCTGTGTATTTCTCATTCAAGTTACTAATCTTTTAAGAATTTGTAACTGGTGACTTTAAACTGAAGAATTGGTGGCCAGTTTGAATTAAAATTCTTTTAAAAAAAATATATAAAAAAATATAAAAAGGCCATTATCCTCTTCTTTTTGGAAAAACTTGGGACGATCAACTGGTATTTTTTTGTACTAGGCCTTATACAAAAAAAGCACAGTCTTAAGAAGGTTGAAGATGTCAAAGATGACAAAAAAGATGACACAAATCATCAGTACCTCATCAAACTCAAAGGTGTCAGCTTCTTCTTCTTCAGCAAGAATGAGTGTATCGGGAGCCATTGAGTGTTCTGTCTGTACCACATTACTGTGCTCTGGGTCTCTCTGAAGCAGTACTTCAACCTTGTTCATAGCTGCATAGCTTCCATGTCCACGAAGCTCAATGAAAATCTAAATAGTGGGCAGATAGGGGAAATGTTTTTAGGAATTGCGTCTTTGATGAATCAAGCATATACACCAATCCGGGCGCGCAAGTGTTGAGCACCATGCGCCATTTGCTGTGGTGTCTTCGGTGCCTAGATTATACACAAAAAAGACACTGCAGTTGTTAATTTTTTCAAAAGAGGGCGCAACTGATTTTGTTTCGTCGGATTGGTCTCTAGTTCTTAAAAAGTGGTTTCTCTTCGTTCAAATGTTTGAGTACCATATTGGTGGATACATTGGTTGCGGGCGATCCAGTGAATAAACGGCCGGGCGATTTGGGGCGCTAGGGTGACTAAATGGTTAAAACACAATAGGATCTCCAAAGAAAAATAGCTTTAAAAATGTCAGAAAAGAGTTTGACATTTAACAATAAAAAACTTACCTTATCGACAATGTTACCGATGGGAACCAGTGAATATTGATCTGGTTCCTGCTGTGTTCGGCAACCACTGACATCTACAAAGCCATCAGTGTGTACAACGGTAGTTATGCCGGACTGACTTGAGATTTGGAAATCGGTGATGTGGCTGATAAAAAGAAAAATTGGGAAAAAATCCTCAGATTTAACATACAATCTAACAATAACATACAATTTAACAATACAATGCCTCATTAGTGAACTAAAATCACTGTAGCTCGCAAGCCTGAGGAAACCTGTAAAAACAGGTGCTTGATATGTGAACCAGAAACACAGAGGATAGCCCCTATATTCTTCCAGTATGGGCGTTTTATGTGCACTAGAAATCAAAGTACACAGGAACTACGGCTTTAGTAAAGGCAGTGTACACTATTGGTAATGACTCAAAATAATTATTAGCATAAAACCTTAATTGGTGAGTAGTAATAGGGAGAGGTTGATAGTATAAAACCTTGTGAGAAACGGCTCCGTCTGAAGTGATGTAGTTTTCGATAAAGAAGTAATTTTCCACAAATTTGATTTCGAGACCTCAAGTTTAGAACTTGAGGTCTCGAAATCAAGTATCTGAAAGCACACAGCTTCGTGTGACAAGGGTGTTTTTTTCTTTCATAGTTATCTCGCAACTCCGACCACCAATCGAGCTCAAATGTTCACAGGTTTGTTATTTTATGTACATGTTGAGATACACCAAATGAGAAGACTGGTCTTTGACAATTACCAATAGTGTCTAGTGCCTTTAATGTCTCATCTGAATGACAAAGCAACTTTGGTAAAGTATCTCGCTCAAGGAAATAAGTGTCATATGACTGGGACTCGAACACACACTCTGCACAATGAATTTACTTAAAACTCAGTCAGCTACTGTAGTGTTATGCACAAGTGTATAGCGCATGCCCGCTGTGAGTCATAAGTCAAAGGTCATATGAACAATACTTGTGTCAGGTATTATGTCCATAAAACTCATTTAGCATCTAAAACAAAATAAATTTAAATAAGAACTCACCTTGTGCATTGTGGGTAAACCCTGACAGCATACGCATACACAGTGAACGGAAACGATACAGTAACCGTAGGCTGCTGGGCACCAGTTAGATAATAATACCCATCCGTGCCCGACCCAGAGAACATCCGACTGAGCTGGAACCTGGTATATCCATGATCATAATATAAAGGGACACCGGAGGTAAATATGCGTACACCGCCATAAGTGTAATAATCCGTTAAGCTGCTTGAGTCTGCGCTATCCAACGGAAGATTGATGTATTCTTCAATTCGAGAAGCATCAGAAGAGGACTGTTCATTGTCGACGATGAGTTTGCGTTTTTGTTGGTCTGGATCCACGCCTCCTTGAAGGTAAACTGTACCAGAGGAGCTTACTTCATCAGGTCCAGTGCCACCCTTGGTATGGAAGCTTCCAATATAGTTGTAGTGTGTGTAGTAGATTGCAATACGACCTCCTGAACCCCCACCGCCATAAGTGGAGCCTTAAGTAAAAAAAAAAAGTATCACGAAATTAACCAGAAAACAAAAACTTGATAGAGATAGAGATAAGAGGGACATATTACCAACGTCTGAGAGAGGTGTTGGTTTTTGGAAGAGGCCATTCACTCGATCCTCTCGTCTTTAAATAGTGTACCATACAGCCAATATGGTCTGTTACTTGATTCTTAAAATCAAAAAGTTGCATCTTCAAAAGGTGATCCCTCTCCTGCCCCTTTCCAGATTGTTCCATAAACTTGGGTTGGATCCCTGGTAAATGTTAGTTAGGGGTTGAATGGCTTCTTGCTGGCATTACTGAACAAAGGTACTTATGTATGACTTTTGACATGAGCAAAATAAAACTAGATAGCAAGCTAGTCAAAGCAGTGAGGATTTCCCAACTGGCTCATCTCTGACCCAAAACTTGAAGGTGAAAATCTAAGAAAAAAACGTTCCTACCTTCTCCACCATTGCTCTCTATCGACCCAGCTCCATCAAGATGGCCGACGTAGGCGAGAATACTGCCCCCTGATCCAGCGCCCGTAACACCATGGCTATTTTCCCCATTTGCATGGAGACGACCTTCCACTCTAAGGTCATCCCTAATCTCCAGAAGAAGGGCACCTGATAAGAAATGTATACTTTTAGAGACAAATCTCTCCCAATGAAACACCAAAATATAAATCACTCATATTTGAACAACCTAGCACGATATGTGAAAAAACAAAATCACACAACTCAATAAGTCCAATGTCCAAATATGTTACAACCGTTTCAGACAGGTGCTCCAGAGTTGCGCTGAACCAAAATCTAAATTAAGTACATGAAAAGTTTGACGCCTCAAACAGTAAGGAGCGACTGGAAGTCAACAGATCAACTGTTACAGTCAGTCGGAACAACTCTGAAGTGCCTTGGTTTCAGAGGCCGATTTGTCATGAGCCGAACCTAATGTAAATGTTAGGTTGAGTTCGCCTGTCTGACACCAAAATTTATTTGGGTCGGCCTAGAGTCGCTCCTAATCTATTTGGTTCGGCGCGACTCTGGCACGCCTGTCTGAAATAGATGTCTGAAGCCTTGAACAGTCTAGACAATGATCTACTTTTTATTTTACCTCCTCCTCGCCCTCCGCCGTCTCCATCATTGCCACGCCCACCTCCACTACCCATCTCCTCCGGGATGAAGGTTGACCCATACGCAAAGGCCCAATGAATTCCACGCCTTGACGGTCCACCACGTCCACCGTGACCACCTCCTGCCCCACCAAGCTGTCCACTGCTCTTGCTTTTTCCCTTACCAGGGCCTTCACCTAAAGCATGGCCGCTGAAGTCTGCATGGAAGTCACCTAAAGTTAGAAAAGAAATTTGCTGACAGATATTCACAAAATAAATGCAGTGTTTCAAAGACTCCTTGCATACGACCTCACAAGCCGAAACCATTGCCCTCACCAAAGCCAAAATTATACTCCCTGCGAATGCGAACGTGATACAATTTTGATGTCACAAAATCGCAACAGATAACTCCCAAATATTGAATTGTATGTAAGAAGCCACTTTTACCTGCAACATCAACTGTCAAATCTTCAGCAATGAGATGCAGCCTGTTTGTCCGGACATAACCTCCAGCATTCACCACAAACAGCTTCAAGTCCAGCGTGAACTCTGCCTCGTCCTTCACCGTCAACATCTCAAACTTCCCGTCCGATCGCACGGTCACATTTACGCACTTGTAACGCCCGGACGGTTGGTCGAGTGAGTTGCCATAGGACCACATGGAGAGGGCTCCCCCACTGTCGATGGTAAAAGTCACCGACATCTGCAAGGGTACCATTGATTTCCATCCAGACATCACGCATGCTGAGGCGAGGTGGCAAACGAAGATGGCCGTACCTGGAAAATAATAAAAAATAATAGTGGCTTCTTATATAGTGCCCATATCCGTCACTCAGTGACACACAATGTTAAAGGCACTGTACACTATTGGTAATTATTCAAAATAATTATTAGCATAAAACCTTACTTGGTGCCATAGTTTTCGAGAAAGAAGTAATTTTCCATGAATTTGATTTCGAGACCTCAAATTTAGAACTTGAGGTCTCGAAATCAACCATCTAAACGCACACAACTTCGTGTGACAAGGGTGTTTTTTTCTTTCAACATTATCTCGCAACTTCGATGACCGATTGAGCTCAAATTTTCACAGGTTTGTTATTTTATGCATATGTTGAGATACACCAACTGTGAAGGCTAGTCTTTGACAATTGCCAATAGTGTCCAGTGTCTTTAAAGGCACTGTACACTATTGGTAATTATTCAAAATAATTGCTAGTTTAAAAACTCCCTTGGTAATAAGCAATTGAGAGAAACGTTGTGAGAAACAGCTCCCTTTGAAGTAACATAGTTTTTGAAAAAGAGGTAATTTCTCACTCAAATATTCAAAGACTTCAAGCCTGAGGCCTTTTTAGGCATCAGAAAGCACACAAAAGGATGTTTTTTCTTTCATTATTCTCATGCAACTTTGGTGACCAATTGTGTCAAAATGTTCACTGATTCTTTATTTTATGCATTATGTTGTGATACACCAAGTGGAATACCTGTCTTGTATAAGTATAATAATAATAATAACCAGTTTTTATATAGCGCTTTTCACACCCGGAGGGCGTCCCAAAGCGCTTTACACTGGTCACTGAGCCTTAATTCACTCCTTAAACCATTTGAGCTCCATGGTGGGGAGCATGCAGCCTCTGCAACATTAAAATTAACAATTACCAAGGGTATCTAAGAAACAACAGCCTAATGAATGTCTTGTCTGCACATACCTGTACAACATCACATTGGCTGCAAAGTACACATCAACCCAGTCAAAACCAAATAATTGATTCTGTCCAATGTGGAACACTGCAGAGCGATCTCCGAATAGTCGGCCTCCAAGAACCTGCACTTCTTCTGTTGATGTATCACTCAAAATTGCCACGTGTGCATTACCGTGGACATGTACCTATAATATTTCAGACAAAATATAATTTATTTTATTATATAACTGACATACAGATCCTTGTCATTTGATTGGTGGAACTTACTTCACGTGACATTACTATTACTCCCATCCGCACCGGCGATCAAAAAGACCTATTCGCCCATGGGTAATAGCATTTCCCATTCAACAGTTAGGATCATCCTTGTTCCCAATGTTTTTGAGCAGTACAGCGCCGCCGCGCCGCTGCTTAAACAAAGGAGCACCTGTGCGAAAGGTTGTGATCCGTTCGTGCATTGTTGCCGCTACGCGGCGCTATATTATTTTTGGTTGTCAGTAATTTGTGTGATTTTTCACAATGTTATACTTCTAAAATACATCAAATGACAAGGATCTATATGTCAGTTATATAAAACAAATACTGAGTGGCTTTAATTCGTGGATTGGAAGGAATGGAACAGTCCAAATTTTACCTTGCGATAATATTCCTCCCATTCCACTCTGAGCCACTCAATATTTATATACTATCAGGGTTGTGATAGGCTGTTGAACTACAGTATGAGCAAATATTCCTAGCTATGAGCACAAAGCGTGAAAGCTTCCGAGTGCATTATAGCCTGCTTTCATACATTTATCTTTGGTTTTGAAAGCTCTGCAATATGGGGAGTTCTGTATGGTTTTATCTTCAATTTCTGGGTGATCTAAGTTATAAAATATAGGGGGGGGAGGGGTTTAAACAAACAGATTTTTCCGGTTAAAAACGGAGAAATCACATCCCTGTAGAATATAATGCACACACAGCAAGTTTTCATGAACACTTTTTTTAAACATAATTTCACCGTGGTAATTACATTATTTTCACCTTTCAAATGATGTAATACAAACAACTTGACGTGAGCATACTATTTATTATTTAAAACGTATCAGGTTAATACTAATATTTGAATATTTTAGAAACTGTTGAACCAAATAGAGCATTATACTTTGTTAGCAATTCTAATTCAACAAAATGATTTGTTTCTAGATAAAAAAAATTCCCGATTGAAAACCGATGAAAAAACCCTAAATCTCTTGCCTCATCAAAGTTGTAGGAGTTTGAGGAATGCCATAACCAGGTGATACCACCGGACTGGCTGATGTCATCATACTGCCCGTCTAGAAGGGTGCGCAGATCACCATGCTCGTACGTTGCGGCATGTGGGTAGGGGAGGCCATTGTTGCTGACCCTGAGGGTCTTGTGTTGCGTGATACGAGTCTCGTTTTCACCAGCAACATTGAGGGTGAATTGTTCAATGTAGATCGTACCAGCACCGCCAACTTCGTGAGAGCTGTAACCTGAACAAAAATTAAAACCAAAATTATTATTCTTTATCCCCGATGCAAACTTTAATCTATTAAATCGTTGCGGTACCCGCTATATAAAAAAACCAGTGCACTGTTTTTTTTATATAGCATTGATAATTTGTTAGAAAAACAAGACTTATTACCACAAACGACACAGAAACACTTTGATTTGATCAACAGAGTGGCCTGAGCAGCCTTTTATCTGAGATTAATGGCAGCCAAGTGTATAAACTCCAGGATGGTCCTTATAAAAACAAATGGGCAACTTCAACGAAATGTTAGCAAATTAACCATTACTAAAATTGTAGCTCAAAAAGAATTTTAGAAACTGATACAAAATTTAAGAAGGCGGTAGAATGGGGATGGCGTTGGGAATTCGAAAATTGATGACTGATAAATTGTCAACTCAACTCACAGGCTGCTCAGACAAAAGTGATCAAGCCAGCACAGACCGGCTATCAAGGAATGCAAGGCACCGTCCAAGGGGTCAATTGGACGAAACGGCGAGGCAATAAACCAAATGCCCGGGCCAGACCGGTGACCGATTGAGCACACAGGTCCCGCGCCAAGCCCGCCTGACTGTCTTGCGGTAATAAAATATTTGAAGCACAAAGTTTTGGCCTCAAATTGATTAGACCTGTTTCAGACATGCGCGCCAGAGTTGCGCCGCACCAAATAGATTGGGAGTGACTCTAGGTCTACCCAAATATAATTTGGCTTCAGACATGCGAACTTAACATAACATTAACATTAGATGCGGCACATGACAAGACGCTCCAGAGTCATTCCGAACGACTGCAACAATCGTTCTTTTGACTTCTAGTGCGTCCAGTCGCTCCTAACTGTTTCAGATGTCAAACTTTTCATGTACTTAATTCAGAATTTGGTTCAGCGCGAACCTGGAGCGTCTGTCTGAAATGGGTGTTACTCTTCCTTTAACATAAAAATGGCTAATTGAGACAAACTTAATACCTCCTTGTGCAGCTATAGTGCCGTTGAAGTTTCTATTTCTTTGATGGTAGATAGCCACTCTGCCGCCAGACCCACCGCCCCCATAGCCTTGTCCCTTGCCTCCATTGGCAGACACTCTACCATACCCATCAAGCTCCTCACAATCAATCCAGATACTGCCTCCAGAACCACCACCTAAAAGTGACAAGTAGAGAACACTATGAATAATTGCATGATAATAGCAAGTTTTTTTAAATAACATTTACAGTGGGTCCAAAATGCTGTAGGTTGTCTTGTGACAAATACAAAATGATCATCCTACATGTATATTAAACTTGTTTTAAAACCTCTTCACTGGCTTCCGGTTTGAGAACGAATATCTTACAAAAATTTGTCTCTCAACTTATCCTGCTCTCAATGGCTTAGAAGAATGTTGCATATACATTTGTGAATAATGCAGAAATAATAATAAAAGTGTAGATTATATTTGTTACAAATCTACACTAAATACTGTAGATTCTTGAGTACCGAACTTAAGTGATAGTTCAACTTACAAAGTAACTGTCTTTACAAATTGAAAAAATAAGCTGAAAACATGATATATTTCAATTTCCAAAAACATTTTCCAGTTAAACAATTTACTTTAGGAAAAACATAAATTGCAAACAAAACATACTACTTGGTAATGTTGCAAGCACTATATAATAGACCTTTGCTTATAAATTTTGCAAAATAGTTTAAAATGTGACCAAACATTGTTTGATAAAGTAAAAAGTCAGAGAATAGACTCTATAGTGTAGATTTGTGACCACAATGTACTTAGCTATGGCTCGTATATTCTATCCACAAATCTACACTCTCCATAACTTAAGGAGAACAGTGCAGCCATCTGACCTGAATGTATAAAATGTGTGCCGTCAGGATCTTCCCCATTAACAGAGATAATGCCATCAATGATCATGTGACGGGTCGTTATCTTCAGCGCCCCTCCACCACGCCCTCCGAGACCACGCCTCTGGATGGTGTTCTTCAAAGATTCATCACCAAAATAAAGCTCGCCTGTTAGATTATAAAATAGAATAATATAATAATTATAATAATAGTTATAATAATAAAGAATTGTAATGCACACATATCCACGATATATCCATAATGAGTGTTTAAGGCGCTGTAAAACCCAGAACAAAACAAAACAGACACAAACAAAATTAGTCCTTGAAAAGCTGTGACATAAGATAAGTTTTGAGAAGAAATTTGAATTTTGAGGTACAAAGACAAGATCTAAGATTAAGTGGGAGAGAGTTCCAGAGGCATGGCGCAGCTGAAGAAGAAAGTACTGAATATTACAAAATTGTTGGCTCACTGCTAGAAGGTCATTGTCTAAAATTTCACATTCATAATGATTAAAAAGTCATTCAGGGAAAAATGTGTATAGCTTCAAAAAAAATAAATAAAAATCAACAAATAATCGACAAGTAATAAGCACTTTCTTCATGTTCTGTGAACAAAAATCCACTGGCAAATCAATGGGGTGTGATTCAAACCCATGACCTTTGCATTGCTATTACATGTCTTATCACTAGACCAACAAGCTTGTCCGATGGCTAGAGGCAGTTTGAATCCTTAGCATTATTTAGGTACTGCAACTATTTAACATATCTTTTGCATTGAGGATTGTTTTTCTTACCCTCATACCAATTAAGCACTGTACACTCAGTAAAGGTTGTATGTGTTAAAAAAGGTCTTTGCAAATGAATTGTTTGGTTCGTCATGCACTGTTGAATATTCTCTTTTCTTCATCTGTTAATTTTCTCCTCACCATTTGATGCAAACATGGCCTTCATCCTTAAAGGCAGGGTATACATTTGGTAATTATCACTGACAAGTATCCCCACTAAATGTATGCAAACCTGTGAATATTTAGGCTAAGAGGTCTTTACAAAAAGATCAAAGCGCTGAACAGAAAAAGTAAAGAAACAAGAAGACAAGGACAGGGGTTAAAAGAAAGGGAAAAAAAGAATTTTGGTCATTGAAGTTCCATGAAAATAATGAAAGAAAAACACCCTTTCTGCGAGGAATTGTATTGTTTCAAGATAACTGAGAAAGGCTGCACTTTGTCTGAAGCCCTTCGCAAATTCAATTTCTTATTCTTATTTCTCTAAAACTACATTATTTCAAGGAAAGTCATTAGTAACCATGTTTTGTTTTTGTGGTAAATTTTTGTTGAGTAATTACCAAAAGTGTACTCTCCCTTTATGGGTGCAACTATCGCACTTTTTCTTAACAATGCCCTGATCATTAGAGTGTATTATTGTCTGAATAATAAAGGATGCATCACACACTGCCTTGTCTGTGTGCCATGTAAACACACTTGTTATTAGGACGTCAGTAAAATACACCTGTTGCGGCCCCTTTCAAACAGTTGCTTTGATTTATGGAAAATATCAAAGGTGAATTTGCTTCTGAAGAATCGGTAATAATGGCTCCTTCGTATTTCAGATTCAAATGTTTTGGGTTGAAAAATAATCAAAAATTAGTTTGATGCAGTGCTTTCTCAAAAGAGTTTATACATCAACATCTACAGCTCTTTTCACCAAGTTAAGTTTTAATTATGCCTAAAAATGTTTTTTCACAGAACTCGGGAAAGTACTGAGTAAACACTGCTTAATACACATTGGTGTGGGGGAAAAAAACCAAGTTATCTTCTTTATCCCCGATGCAACAAATAACATTTATTAAATGGCTGCGGTACGAACTTCGAAGTATTCAAACTGTCTCGGGCTAGTTCGGTGGTCAAGTGGTAAGACATCTGCCCTAGCAATGCAAAGGTCTTGGATTCGAATCCCACCTGAGTAATTTGCCTGTGGATTTTTTTCCACAGAACTCGGGAAAAGTCAGTGTTTGTGTGAAAATAAATTTACAAGTTTTAATGGTCAATCATTTGTTGAGT